>NC_141596.1:17137918-17280554 GCF_047967505.1 Dipteris shenzhenensis
TAGAGAGAGAGAGGAGAGAGGAGAGAGAGATAAGAGATTAGTGCATGTGCGTGTGCTTCATGAGGGACACAATCAAAGGAGAGAGAGAGAGAGAGAGAGAGAGAGAGCATTTGTGTGTGTGCAAGAAGGGGGGTGGGTGTTGTGCGAATGCTTTGCCTCTCTTCTAACTGAATAGTTCAGTAAAACTGAGCATAGAGCCAAGCCAAGTGGTGCCTATGCTGGAGGATTTTGAAACTTGAAATTCTATTGCTAGAAATTACAAACATTTTAAGATCTCACTTTGAGACCCAACGGAGTGGGTCTTTAACCCGTCGTAGACGGGTCATGCTACTCGTGTTTTTAAAGGAGGTAGGTGTGGACCTCTCCTTAACTTACACATAAATATTGCAAACAAATTATTTTACCTTTTGAAGGAAGAGATCACTATACCCTTCCCACCCGACAAGCCAAAAAGAAACCCAAGGAAGGTCCAAGAATAAACCAACAATAGACCCACAAGTGCGTCCAAAAATCAGAATTATTTTTTACCAAAAAAAGATATGAGAGTCTTATTATTGAAAGATATATCTAATTGCAAGCACACATTTACGATTCAAGCTTATTACTATGTCTCTACGAGAACACCGATCGAGGTTGGCATTGGTAACCTCCTCTATTTTCCTCATGTTGCAAGGTCAGAATCTGGGTGAACCCGCCACCACGGGCGTCCTCGGCGACGATACAGCCAACATCCTTCCACACTTCAATGAGCTTGGTATGCGTAGAAGCATCCTCCTCGACGCCTTCTCCTCCACTTCCCTAGCATTCAGCATCGCGTAGTCTAAGTACCCTTTCACCTGATCGTGCGTGTAGAAGGTCGCCCTATCATAGCGACTCAGGTTTGCCCCTACCGCAAACCGCAGTGGGAGATCCGGATTCGAGATAAATAGCCTCCCATATGATATCAGATCCGCTGCCCCCGTCTTTACTGCCTCCATTCCAGACTCCTTGGTGTAGCCACCGCTGCTCATCACGACACCCTGGAAAGACTTGCTGAACAGCGAGCAGTCCTCTGCCGTTTCCTTCACTCCTTGGTTGGTGAATCGAGGCTCCGTAAGGTGCAAGTAAGCCAGTTTGAACTTGTTGAGCTCTCCTATGAGGTAGAGACCCAGAGTTTCCGGATCCGAGTCTGTGGCGCCCAAGTGGTCGATGATGGGGGAAATCCTAATGGCAGTGCGGTCATGTCCCACCTCCAGGGCAACGGCGGAAAGCACCTGCAAGGCAAACTTGCAGCGGTTCTCAATGGAACCACCATACTCATCGGTGCGGTCATTGATGCCGTCCTTGAAGAACTGATCAAACAGGTAGCCGTGGCCGGCGTGAATTTCTACTCCATCGAACCCTGTGAGGTTAACGATAGGAAAAGTGAGATTTGAGAAACCAAGCGAAATGGAGGTCACAGACACAGCTGCACAGCATCCGCAAGACGTTCGCGCCATTCGGTCCAGTGGGCAAGACTCCGCATGAGTACGTTTGTATTACCTGCTCGGCGAGCATTCTTAGCGGCTTGGCGGAAGAGGTCCACAATAGCTGGAATCTCATCAGTTCTCAGAGCGCGTGGCTGGGAGTACTCCGCCATGACTCCATCGGGAAGCCTGACGGACCATTCTTCCGGGACTCTTTTCGCTGTAGAGGAAACCGGGGAAGAACCGTGGGGCTGGTAATCTGCATTGGCCAACAACCAAGCTAAAACGTTAGCGAAGAGCCGAAGCAGCTCTAGAGTTAAGTCGCCGAACGTTCCAAAGCGTGAAGCACATACATGTGTGAGATGCACGACCAACATGCCAGAGTTGGCAGAAGATGATACCGCCCTTGTCATGTACCGCTTGCACGACCTTCTTCCAAGCTTCCACCTGCTCCTCGGTCCATATACCTGGAGAGTGCGGAAATCTGGGGCGCGAAGAGAAGAGATCAGTGTTCAAAACAAAACCGGATTAATCGGAAAGCGATTACAGAGTTGAGGGCTTTGGTTCAACTGAAAGAGGTCTCAGGTGCCTACCCGATGGCCTCTTGGGTGACCGCGACTGCCTCAGAAATCAGCAAGCCACCTGGGGTCGCTCGCTGAGAATAGAAATCGATGTGGGCACGCTGAGGGACATAGTTGAGGGCTCGGCAACGAGTGACAGGAGCCAGAACGACCCTGAGGATGAGCAGAAGGAAAAGAAGAAGAAATGAGAGACGAGATTCGTTCAATACCTGGGAAGGGAAAGCATCCAGAGGTACAAGGAGAAGATGGAGATGAGATACCTGTGAGAGAGCTGAAAGTTTTCGAGCTTCAGAGGAGATAGAAGAGTGGAGAAGACATCATCCTCGCGTTTGGAGGCGATGGCTGTTTTGTGCATGCTAAGGTAAGGGTGGAGAAGGAAGAAGCAGGGGGTGGACTGAGTAGTTGGGAAATGGGAAGCTCTACTGTGATGAAGGTTAGATGACGAGATGAAGGGAGCGGTGTAGTGAAATGATGGGGAGGGGCTCTAATATATAGAGGCAGGAGACCAAGTTTACCAGCACATGCAACGTTTAATATCGCGCCTGCTCCCTCAGTGCTTGCTGCCGTGTCGTAGATTGCCACCAAGTTCATGAAAACTTTCTGCCTCGGTCGGAGAGTCACAAAAGCTTGGACATTTACAAAAGCTTGTTTTAAACATACTTTGTCGCGTTCTCTAGTGCTGGCCAAGTAACTAGAATGCTGGGGCAGCTGCTTAGTATATTGTAAGTGTATTATAAGTAGGTAAGTATATTGTAAGTAACTAGAATGGGATATTGTTCAAGTCATTCTTGTAGGCAAGTCATTCTTGTAGGGCTCTTGGACCAAAGAGGAGTTTCATCCTAGTTTCATATGGACTAGTGAATTTTCAAAATTGAGGAAATCATAACTTCTTTGCCTTCCTTTTCGTTGGGTTGATGTGTATATCATTCTCTATGAAGGGACATGCGAAGACTATGAGTCCTTTAATGGGTTTGTCTCCTCCTTGCAAGGAAAGCAAGTGTTTACACATCGTGTCAAATTAAAAAACAAGCGCCGACATGCAAGGCCCACACAAGTGGGACATAGAGCATCACTATTGAGGAGGGATCTTGCTTAATGATGACATAATCATTGATGCAATCCTTTTGTATGATTTGCTTCAATATTGTTGCCCTAGACTCTCTTCTACAAGAATCCATGAGTTTGCAAAAAAGGTCAACTTCATGGAAGCTTCCATTCATATGTCCCCCCTTATTCAATTGAAGGGCATCTCCTTCTCATCCCAATAGAAAGCAAGTAATTCATGAGAGGTACACTTAGATTGAAGGGCATCTCTTTCTAATCAACTAAAGAGCATCATCTCTTTCACACCACTCTTAGATATTAGGGATGGTGATAAAAGAATCTCTCTCTCTCTCTCTCTCTCTCTCTCTCTCTCTCTCTCTCTCTCTCTCTCTCTCTGTGTCTCTCTTACACACACACACACACACTGGTATTTAACTTGTGAAGTTAAGGGCCTTCCCTAGTGGGCTTTTGCATATTATTTGGAGGCAAATAAATAAAATTTTTGGAGTCAATTGAGAGCTATACACTCAAAACGACTTGAGATTGAGAAGCTTGATTTGAAATTTGACATCAAACAAATGTTAGCCATTCATACTTGCAATTCTTTTTCCAAATAATACTCATGAAAACACCTTTCTTATAAATTGAAGCTATTCAAATAAATTCTCAAAACTATTCCAAGAATCAATTTTGTACAGATTATGTATCAAGAAAGAGAACTTTATTAAAGAGGACTTTAATAAATTTGCTAACTTGGCATGGAAACTTTATATCCTAAAATGCAGATAAGAGTCTCAATCTAACACTACATTAGAAACTATAAAAGGCACTGAGATAAGGCACTAAGATCATGTGCATGCAAAAACTTAGCATTAAAAAGTAGTGTTATTCAATCTAGTAACAGGGGGTATATGCAAAATAACATGTACATTCATAAGAAAGTGTATTATATTAGGAGATTTCACACTATTTTTATTTAATCACACTTATAAAAGGAATTTCTAAAATGAGTTTTAGAAAAGACCAACTATTTAATAATGTTGGATTTGTATAAAGTCCAATTACAAAGTTGAACCATGGAACGTCCAAAGCTAATGAATCCATTGTACAATACTATTTTGTAAGCTCTCCCAAAATAACATACTAACTTTGTAAAACATATAGGACTCTAGGTGAGCATAGCCGAAACATTAGATATCAATCTATAAAAAAAAACTCTCATTTTGAATGGATAAATCTTATAACAAGATGGAGATTCTCTAGAAAAGGTCCTTATAAACTTTTTTAATATTATAATACACTATTTAAGTAAACAAAATTCATATTTAGGAAAAGTGGAATAGGCATGCACGCATGCACACACACAATCATGGACATGCACATCCGCATGCCCACATACCCACATGCATGCGCATGCATGCACATGTGTGCACGTGCCCGTCATTTTCTTATGTTAAACCACACCATTTAGATATATTTCTATTATGTTTCGTATGATTTATTTCTTATTTATGATACTTGTAAATCATACTTGTACAAGAAATGTTTTTCAAATATACTATTTTGTACTTTTGATATTTTAACTATGAGCATGACTACAATTGTTGCACATGCGATAGGTTGTGGGGGATCAGGGTAAATTAAGGAATGAAGGGTATCTATTTGCAAACGCAATGCGAGGGAGAGGGGCGGCACACGGGACTCTACACACTATCATATGGCATCAAGTATAACTGATCAAATTATAAATGCAATACCTTGAAAAAAAATTATTTTGCATCCCTTGTAGGAGATTGAGAAGCTTGATTTGAAATGTGACATTAGACAAATGTTAGCCATTGATACTTGTAATTCTTTTTCCAAAGAATAGTCTTAAAGCCAACTTTCTTGTAAATTAAAGCTATTAATTTCTCCTTGCCTACTTTGGGGAATTCAAATGAATTTTTCATGAAAAAGTATCCCAAGTTTAGCTGCCTACTTTGGGGAATTCAAATAAATGTTCAAAACTATTCCAAGAATTAATTTCTTACATATGGATCAAGAAGAGAACTTTATTACAGAGGACCTTTATAAATTTCTTAACTATCGTGAAAACTTTACATCCTAAAATGCAGATAAGAGACTCAATCCAACACTACATCAGAAACTATAAAAGGCACTGTGATAAGGCACTAAGGTCATGTGCATGCAAAAACTTAGCAATTTTCTAAATCATACTCGTACAATAATTTTTTACCAATATACCACTTTGTACTTTTTCCACCTTAACTACTAGCATGACTACAAATGTTGCACATGTAATAGGCTATGGGGGATTGGTGTAAGATTAAGGTAACATTGGGGGTTGGAGTAAACCTATGCAATAGGTGTTGGAATGAGAGGAAGAGAGGAGTGAGACACAAGATTTCTCCTTGAAGAAGTTGATTGTATTGATATATCAGAGGCATATATACAATTCAGAACTAGATGGAGTTAGGGCGATCTATATATATGTCTAACACCCCCACTTAAACTAGGCCCTCTAGCTATCGAATGAAAAAACCCTTGGGGAGTACAAAGGAAAACCAAAGCCACTATATATGTGTGTGTGTGTGTGTGTTGTTAGCCGGAAAAGAAATCAAGACATGAGGCTAGAGGATAGGTATGGTGATGCTCGAGGGCCATAGAGGAATAGGGAACGTGAGGGGAGGAGCATTAACATGGGTGGGGAGAAGGAATTAGAAGGGAAGGGAATGAAGAGGGAGACTATGGCAGGAGCATCTTGTGCCAATCATGAGATTTCAAGCCATATAAATGCTCTATACCTCTTTTCTTGCTCTTTCTGAAGGCCCTCTTCAAACACCTCATGCATCCAGTGGGAGTACGAATTGTAGTGATAGCTCGTTTCACCGCCACCATCTCTAGCTTTGATAACCTCCACGGCGCACGAGGTAAAAAGACACACCCATTTGGCCTCTCTTTTGGCCAAACTTCATGCATCCTCCTTGTGGTGCGTAGATCCTCCCTTATGCCTATGGAATCTCGTGTCCCATTCAAATGTTCCCAAATGGTAGATGCCACATTCTTGAAGATATTCATGGGATCAAGCAGGTGATTGATCTTGAGGTGGGATCAATATGGTAGTCGATAAAAGATGGAGTATCTAAACAAAAGTTGGTGTTAGCGTGCAATCTTTATTTCCATTCAATGTAGCACATAATAGTTACAAACCCTTACTGGCTCATGCCAAGTGGTGGAGGAGTCATGGAACCATCCCAAATTCTCATCCAATCTCCTATAGTGAGTGACTGTGGGGGGATTTCATTCCAAGGGGCCACATATCTAGGATGATCAGGTGGAAGAAATCGATGGTGATTCTCATAGATGACCTTATTCAATGCATCTACTTATGAGGCAACTAGTCAAGGATCACAAATAGGACATCCATGGTAACCCGATGTAGTGAGACTTGAATAATAGACGCAATTAAGAGTTCAAGGTGGGTTCAGGGTGCCACATCGATTGCCTACTCATAATTAAAAGTTTAATGCTTACCTGAACACTCACCATAGCCTGGGAAGTCAAGCATCGTCCACATCAAGACTGCTTTGTAGTTGAAGTCTCATGATGAGGGAGGCCTGCTCACATCATGCACCTCGATACCTCTCCAAAGTATCTTTAGCTCATCAATCAAAGGATCCAAATAAACATCAGGATTTTTTACTTTATGTTTCCCTAGGATTAGAAGGGATAACATAACATGTCCTTTCTTAATTGCCATAGAGGGTGAAAGATTATAATTCACAGATATCACTGGCCATACACTTTAAGAGGTGCTTTTGAGACCAAATGGGTTCACACCATCCATACCCAATCCAAGTCTCAAGTTCCTAAGTTCTTCCTTGAAGCTTGGCCATGTGTCTTCAATATGCTTGCATGCAGGAGTGTCTACGGGAGTTCTCCACTTGCCATCAGTTGATCGATGGGAGGAAAGCCATGACATGAGCTCTGCAATGGATTTGCACTCAAACATATGTTGGATGCGAGGCCCGATTATGGGAAAATGTTGTAGAACCTTATGAGGCACATCCAAAGTTTTGAGATATGCTCTATATCTTGCCTCTCCACAAGTAGGACACTCTCTTGCATCCTTATGTGGTCTATGAAATAGAATGCAATCGTTGACGCATGCATGGATGTGCTTGTAATCTAATCCTCCAAGAGAGGTCACATGTTGCCTTACCATATCTCTTAAGGTTGGTAATTTATTCTCCCTTGGAAGAATTTTACACAATAGCTTACACGTGAAGACCATAAATGAGAAAAGGCATTCAAGTGATTGACCCAATAGCATAATTCACCATGTTTGCAAAATAGACTTTAAAGCTTACTTGAGTAATGCATTCAAACTTGTATTACTCCATCCATACATGGTTTGCAAGTTTAGTAACCCAAGGGAGGCGCGTAGAACAGAGAATGTGCACCTCTCAAACAGTGGAGTCGATGCTGTAGTAAAAAGATTGTCATCCTGCTCCATGCTATCATCCCTACCTGAGGATTGATGGACATATAAATCCTACACCATATCATCAAACACCTCCTCCTCCATTGCCTCATGAGGTAATGGTAGACGGCTACTATCACCATCACTCCATGCATCCATAAAGGTCCCTCTTGAAGATCCCACCTCATATCACCGACGCTTTGCCTCCTCACAACGAGCATAGGGCAACATATGCAGGTGTGGCACTGCATCCTGTATCAAATTAAAAAAATCATATAGCAAACACATGAACATCCATAGGTATCTCAATCAGCTTAACTCTTTAACACTTACCATGTCTATGGTTGCATGCCATTCTCTATGCTTTGAGACATGATTGAGTGTAATTCTGCGTGCACGATACATGTTTCCTTGACATCGATCACACATACATTTGATTTTTTGCTCCAACCACATTTCACGATGGTGGATACAGAGGGATTCATCCTCACTAGAGCTACTTGTTGAAGATGAAGACATCCTATAGATAAACAATCGAAAAAATGTGTTCTTGCATGAGTTGTATATGTCAAAACTTTGTGTAGCGTCTAAAAGTGTGTCTAACACCACGTCTGTATTGTGGAATGTGTCTATAGGTGCATCTAAAACACAGTGTAGATGCATTGATAGACGTGCGTTTAGATGTGCTCTTAGATGAGCTTTTAGACATGTGTTTAGATGCACTTTTAGATGTGCAGATTGCTAAGCTAATTTTCAAACCTTCTTTTAGTGCGCTTGCTTTCACTACAAGGCACATGCCCTTTTCTGATGGAAATACCGACCTTTTTTACTCTAAAATTTTTTTTTTGATGGGCATAAAAACATCGCTATTAGCATCGAAAAATAATGGTCGCTATATAGCGACACTAATAAACGTTGCTATATAGCGACGATTAATAGAAGCTAAAAGAAGAAATTAGTGGGGCTAAACAGGGCCACAGCAAGCTCTGTTTTGCCCCACTAATGTTTTCTTTAAAGTAATTCAAAAGAATGTTGTTTGTTACAAAATTTCCTTTGTGAAAAGGATGATACAAAATCGCTCAAATGAGCTGAGCGATAGAAGCATATACATGTCAAAGATATACAACATTGTTTGTTACAAAATTACCCTTTCGAAAGAGAGGAGAAAAGAAGAAAAGAGGGGAAAAAAGAGAAAAAGAGAGAAAACATATGCTTATGAAAAGAAGAGAAAAAAAAATGAAAGAGAGGAAATAAGAGAGGGAAAAAGAAGTGAAAGAAGAGAAAGGAAGAGAGGAAAAGAGAAGGGAAAAAGAGAGGGGAAAGGCATATGAGCATAAGCATAGGCAAATGCATATGCTTATGAAAAGAATAGAAGAGAGGATGAAAGAGAGGAAATAAGAGAGAGGAAAAGAAGAGAAGGAAGAGAAAGGAAGATGAGAAAAGAGAAGGAAAAAAGAGAGGGGAAAAGCATATGAGCATATGAGCATATGCTCATGCATAAGCATAAGCATATGAGCATAAGCATACGCAAATGCATATGCTTATGAAAGGAAGAGAAAAGAGGATGAAAGAGAGGAAAGAAGAGAAGCAAGAGGATCGTTTCTTGAAACTGGTGTCTTGTAAACAACCATGGGAAGGGGGACCGTAGAAGAAGGTGTAGCATACATTGGAGATCCTTGCTGGGCTGTTGAAGAAGCAAGGGTATATGGTACTAAAGGAAAGGCCAAAGAAGGTTGACCCATAAGCACGAGGAAGGAGCAAGAAGGCTCAGTGTTCTTGGCCCGTCGACATTGTTTGGCCATGTGAGAGTACCACCTGAGGGGTGGAGCTCGAGGGCATATCTTCTTTCCCACCTGTTGTTGCATCTGTGCTAATAGGGTAGTCTCGTTCTTTGTGAACTATTCATCGTTCTTGTAGCATTCCTAGATTTGCTACTGCTGTTGGGAGATCTTCTCAAGATTTGCACCTCTTTCCTATGATCAACTAGAAATTCATCACGATTTCACTAGAATCAACAAGCACATTACCAAAGACCTTAGAGCATCTCATTTGTCCAGATGGTTGAAAACCGAATTGAGTCCTTAGACAAAAAGGTACCTGTTTTCCTAGAGAATCCTTTCCAAATTACGTAAGGTCTCAAAGACTCCCAAGCTGACCACATACCTTTCTGTAAGTCTAACCCCATTGCTATTTAGATTTCCTTACCATAGAGGTCTGGACCTACCAGAGGGTGTTTCCAATGCTTGCACCTATTAACCTTGACCTTGCTAATATTTCGGAGGATTAAGTAGGCCCAAATCTTTTCCGGATGTTGCACCACCTTGATGATCCATTAAGCCATGAATCTGGCCATAGATTTCTCCACATCTACAATTCCTAGGCCTCCTGTTGCCTTTGGCATTGTGCATGTTTGCCATTTGACTTTAGGAACCTTGTGATTGATAGTGTCTCCTCCCCAAAGAAAGGATCTAAATAAGCTATTAATTTGTCTAAGGAATTTTTTAGTTGTGTACAAGCATGAAATGAAATAGATGATGGAGGGGTAGATGTAGTGGTTGAGGACAAACTTTTTCTTGCTAGTATTGGTTGTAGCCCTTGCCATTTGTTCACCTTCCATTTGACCCTATCTAGGACCTAGTCCCATCCATCCTACATGGTGCACCTGAATCCCATAGGGATTCCCAGTAGTATGAATACCTCTCAGTTTTTTTCTCTCTTTATAGCCCTTGTTATAAAGGCCTTCAAAACTAACCACGATAGCTTCCCATCCTTCTTAGGGAAAAAATGATGGAAAGGTATAAAGGAACCTTTTTAGCATCAAAACAAGCACGCTTGTCCAATGGAGCTCCACGACAAGGCCCAAGCAAGGGAATCCATGTAAGATGTGTTGAGAGGACCTGCCACACACTTGCAGTCCCACTTGTTATCTCTTTGTACTTCATCCTCTTTGATTCCCCAAAAGACTCTGTTCACCTCACTGCCACAAAAACCTGGCTCTTAGAAAATTCACCACATCAGCCACACACTTCAAAGTCCATCCATTTGGTTTTAATTGTTCCATGTGTAAGCTCTCTGTTTATGAAATCTCTAGCTCCGTTATGTTCTCCTTTTCCATGGCCTGAATCTCGAAGGCTCCATAACATTTCAAGTCGAGTTAGGCTAAAGTTCTTGGCAACAAAGTAGAAAGGATTATTTGTTTTGAATTGGGCTCCACATCTGTCCGACCACACCCAATGATGTTTCAATGCAAGACCCTAATGTTTAAGCCACTGGTGATGAAAAGAAAGCAATGTTGCACAAAGAGGGTGTCATGTGTCTTGTCATCTAAAATATATAAATGGATACTTTTCCTAACATGGTTTGAACCAGTGCGCACATATGTTATGTGCACTAAGATGGTAACCTGATAAAATTTATCATACCATGGTCACAAACACCACAAGCACATGTGCATAGTGTCCCATGGATTCCGAATTGTTTCTTCCGCATATAATTGAATCATTTGCACATGTGAAGCGTAGTAGCAAGTGTATCGATCCTTCAACTTGCACACAAAGAAGGGCTTCAGGCCCTCAAAGCATCTTTGAGAAATCTTCATATGTGGGTAGCAGTGCTTGAATCTTTAGAAGAACTCCACCTACCACAAAACAAATATTGGATAGTAGTGTCTCTGGACCACTAAGAATCACTTAATAGTACCTTAGAACTATTTAATAGTACTCCAAACCAATTAATAGTGCTTCATTATGACCACTTAATAGTATGTTTTCAATCACATAAAAGCACTTAATAGTACTTTTGGCTTATTAATTAATAGTATTTCATAACCACTTAATAGTGCTTCCGGACAACTTAATAGTACTTCTAGACTATCAAGCTTGCATTTCCAATTCAAGGCTTCTAGTTTATGGTCAAATCTTAAACATCAACAACGATTTTGTGCTTTGACTTTGCATTGCCATTACTACACAGGAAGTAGGTTCTCCTTTACTCTCTCTTTCAAAAAAGATCTAGTCCAATTTGTGCAAAGAGAATTTTAGAGACTTGAACATCATTTGTAGTCCACTTTCCATGTTGATCTCCTTCAATTTCTCATATCAAACACATCCAATGGAATGAGATCCACATGAAAAGTGGATGACAAACAATGTTACATGCCCATTCAAATGATCAGATCCATTGAGAATGCTAATAACTCTAGCCTCCTAACAAACCCATCTTGCTTCTTTCATCATTTGTAATAATAGGACAAACAAAAGGGCTAGAAAATGACTAGTCATAGTACTTCTAGACCACTTAATAGTAGTAATAACTAGTTAATAGTACTACAAAACCACCTAATACTACTTTAAGTCTACTTAAAGCACTCCAAGACCACTTAGAAGCACTAATTTTTACTTTAATAGTGGTTCAGAACAACTGAATAGTGCTTTAGCACCACTTAGTAGTAGTTTTGTAGCACTTACAAGTACTGCTGTACCACTTAATAGTACTTCAGCACCATTTATTAATATTGCAGAACCACTTAGTATAACCTCTAGATCACTAAGAAGCACTTATAAGTCCTTTAGTACATTTAAGAATTTCTTATAAACTAGTCAATAGTACCTCTAGAACACTTATGAGTACATATGAACCAATTTCAAGGACCTAAGGGCCATATTGACAAACACATTAAGAAGGATTTATCATGTGTTTGCTAATAATAGTACTTTAAAACCACTTAATACTGGTTCAAGACCACTTGATAGTGCTTCAAGAACACTTAATACTACTTTTATAGCACCTAAAAGTACAACTGTACCACTTTTTTGGCACCATTTAATAATACTGCAGAACCACTTAAAAGAACTTCTGGATCACTTAGAAGAAATTATAAGTCCTTTGGTCCTTCTAAGAATTGCTTATAAACCAGTCAATAGTACCTCTAGAACACGTAAAAGTGCATCTGAACCAATTTGAAGGACCTAATGGCCATATTGACAAACACATTGAGAAGGATATGTTTTGTCAATATGGCCCTTAAGAAGTCCCCTTTAGGAGCAAGGGCCATATTGGCATACACATGATAAATCCTTGTCAATGTGTTTGTCAATATGGCCCTTGAGTTCCACTAAATTTAAAGTGATACTAAAGTATTTCAAATACTTTCGTGCAACTTGGAAGAACTTCAGTGCCACTTGAAAATACTTAAAGGTACACTTGGAAACACTTCAGTTTCACTTGAACGTAATTTTGTGCCATTTACAATTTTGAAGTATTATTAAATGTGCTAAAGTACTGTTAAGTGGTTTTGCAATATTATTAAATGGTGCTAAAGTACTATTAAGCAGTCCATAGGCTTTTTAAAGTGGTACAGAAGTACTTGTAAGTGCTACAAGAGTACTATTAAGTGGTCTCGCAGCACTATTAAGTGGTCCTAAACCAGTATTAAGTGGTTTTGTAGTACTATTATTTGCATAGCTTTTATCTCTTGAAAGTCCACCTAAACGAGCTGTAGAGCTATTAAGAGTATCATTAAAAGTGATTCAGAGGTATTAAAAACCCCAGCTAAGAGGACTAATTAGTACTTCTGGACCACATAGAAGCACTAAGAAAAGAGAGGAAAAGAGAGGAGATAAGAGAGAAAAAGAGAGGAGAAAAGAGAAGGAAACGCCCTCATGCAATCACTTATTTTCATCATTCATGCAATCCCTTATCTCCTCACGAATGCAATCCCTTTCTTCATTCATGCAATCCCTTTCCATCATTCATGCAATCACTTATTTCCATCATTCACGCAATCCCCTTCTTGGAAGGGGAAGGGGAAGGGAAAGAGAAGGAAAAGGAAGGGGAAGGGGAAGGGGAAGAATACAAAAGAAAAACTATCATAGTGCATCTATAGATGCGTCTAACAGCGCATCTACAGGTGCGGCTATCTATTTTTCAAAAAAATTAGATGTGTTGCTCGACGTGTCTATAGACGCACTCCAACAGATGCCTTTTTGAAAGAAACTAAGAATAACATGCGCCTGACCCCAAAAAGAACAACGCTGATACCAGAAACATCCCTTCCCTACATACGACAAGGACGAATCCAAAGAGAGCAACTTCCAAAGAAGACCAACTGCCAAGAGACTTACCTTGGATAGAGGTATGGAAGCTTCTTGTCCTTCTTCAAAGCTACTTCTCTTTCTTCTCTTCCTTGTTCACTCTCTTCTCTTGTATGAGTCTTGTATGCTTGGGGATGACTGTGTAAGCCTGTAGATGAGTATGGCTGCATGGAGATAAGTGTGGATGCCTGGAGCTATGTCTGTTAATAGGAAAGCAATCCACGGATGCTAAAAGTATGTGAAGGAAAGCAAGCACACTAAAAGTAGGTTAAAAAATTAGCTCAACAATCTGCACGTCTAAAAGCGCATCTAAACACATGTCTAAAAGCCCATCCAAATGCACATCTTAATGCACGTCTATCAATGCATCTACACTCTGTTTTACATGCACCTATAGACACATTCCATAGTAAAGACACATGTTAGACATGCTTTTAGATGCTACATAGAGTTTTGACATTTAGAACTCATGCAAGAACACATTTTTTGGGTTGTTTATCTGTAGGATGTCTTCATCTTCAAGAAGTAGCTCCAGTGAGGATGAATCCCTCCGTATCCATCATCACGAAATGTGGTTGGAGCAAAAAATCCAATGTATGTGTGATTGATGTCAAGGAAACATGTATCGTGCACACATAGTAACACTCAATCACATCTCAAAGTATGGAGAATGGGATGCGACCGTAGACATGGTAAGTGTTAAAGAATTAAGGTTGATTGAGATACCTATTGGTGTTCATGTGTTTGATATATGAATTTTTTAATTTGATACAGGATGCAGTGCCACACCTGCATATGTTGCCCTATGCTCATCGTGAGGAGGGGAAGCATTGGCGATATGATGTGGGATCTTCAAAAGGGACCTTTACGAATGCATGGAGTGATGGTGATAGTAGCCCTCCACCATTACCTCATGAGGCAGTGGAGGAGGAGGTGTTTGATGATATGGTGCAAGATTTATATGTCCATCAATCCTCAGGTAGGGATGATAGCATGGAGCAGGACGATCTTTTTACTGCAACATCGATTCCACTGTTTGAGGGGTGCACATTCTCTGTTCTATGTGCCTCCCTTGGGTTACTAAACTTGCAGACCATCTATGGATGGAGCAATGCAAGTTTGAATGCATTACTCAAGTAAGCTTTAAAGCCTATTTTGCAAACATGGTGAATTATGCTAGTGGGTCAATTACTTGAATGCTTTTTCTCATTTATGGTCTTCACGTGCAAAATATTGTGTAAAATGCTTGCAAGGGAGAATAAATTCCCAACCTCAAGAGATATGGCAAGGCAACATGTGACCTCTCTTGGAGGATTAGATTACAAGCACATGCATGCATGCGTCAACAATTGCATTCTGTTTCGTGGACCACATAAGGATGCAAGAGAGTGTCCTACTTGTGGAGAGGCAAGATATAGAGCATATCTCAAAGCTTTGGATGTACCTCGTAAGGTTCTACGACATTTTCCCATAATCGGGCCTCGCATCCAACATATGTTCAAGTGCAAATCCATTGCAGAGCTTGACATGTCATGGCATTCCTCCCATCAATCAACCGATGGCAAGTGGAGAACTCCTGCAGACATTGCTGCATGGAAGCATATTGAAGACACATGGCCAAGCTCCAAGGAAGAACTTAGGAACTTGAGACTTGGATTGGGTATGGACGGTGTGAACCCATTTGGTCCCAAAAGCACCTCTTATAGTGTATGGCTAGTGATATTGGTGAATTATAATCTTTCCCCCTCTATGGCAATTAAGAAAGAACATATTATTTTATCCCTTCTAATCCCAGGGGAACATAAAGTAAAAAATCTTGATGTTTATTTGGATCCTTTGATTGATGAGCTAGAGATACTTTGTAGCGGTATCGAGGTGCATGATGTGACTTCAACTACAAAGCAGTCTTGATGTGGATGATGCATGATGTCCCAAGCTATGGCAAGTGTTCAGGTAAGCATTGAACTTTTAATTATGAGTAGGCAATCGATGTGGCACCCTAAACCCACCTTGAACTCTTAATTTCGGAAATTATTCAGGTCTCACTACATCAGGTTACCATGGATGTCTTGTTTATGGTCCTTCACTAGTTGCCTCATGGGTAGATGCATTGAATAAGGTCATTTATGAGAATCGCCATCGATTTCTTCCACCTGATCATCCTAGATATGTGGCCCCTTGGAATGAAATCCCCCCATAGTCACTCACTGCAGGAGACTGGATGAGAATTTAAGATGGTTCCATGACTCCTCCACCACTTAGCATGAGCCGGTAAGGGTTTGTAACTATTATGTGCTATATTGAATGGAAATAAAGATTGCATGCTAACACCAGCTTTTGTTTAGATACTCCATCTTTTATCGACTACCATATTGGTCCCACCTCAACATCAATCACCTGCTTGATCCCATGCATATCTTCAAGAATGTGGCATCTACCATTTGGGAACATTTGAATGGGACATGAGATTCCATAGGCATAAGGAACGATCTATGCACCACAGGGAGGATGCATGAATTTTGGCCACAAGAGAGGCCAAATGGGTGTGTCTTTTTACCTCATGCACCATGGAGGTTATCAAAGCTAGAGATGGTGGTGGTGAAACGAGCTATCACTACAATTCGTACTCCCACTGGATACATGAGGTGTTTGAAGAGGGCCTTCACAAAGAGCAAGAAAAGAGGTGTAGAGCATTTATATGGCTTGAAATCTCATGATTGGCACAAGATGCTCCAAGTAAGTATTTTATGTGCATAATATCTTTTTCCTTCCAAATTTTTGAGTGAATTAGAAGCAACTAATCAACCATTGCTCGTGTGTTCAGTTCATATTACCTACTAGCATTTCTCATAGTGCATTGAAGGATGTGAAGAATTGTATTTACAAGATGGGCGAGCTTGTGAGAGGTACTTTACAGGATACAAAATGTGAAGCGTATCAATGCTCCATGCAAGGGTTTTCATATTGCTAATATGGTGTACTTTTTCCTTTCTAGGTATGTGAGCTCAAAGAAAATAGATCCCACCACACTTGAGAATGCTCGAGTTATGTTAGTGGAGGTGGTTTGTTTAGTGGAGGAGACATTTTCACGTTCTATTCTCACAAGCCAACTACATCTCATAGTGCATTTGATGCATGAGATTGCTATATGCGGTACTGTACATGCACGATGGTTGTTCTTCCTTGAGTGCTTCATGAAGACCTTCAAGGGTTTCGTGGAACAAAATGCAAGGCCCGAAGGTAGCATGGCCGAGGGTTGGTTGGTACAAGAGTCACTTGTATATATTTCAGAGTTTCTTGTTGATGTGGATACCTCTCTCCCATGACCATGGAGAGATCATGATGACCTAAGAATGACCTCGATTGTGCCTCAAGGGAAAGGACAGAGCAAAGTAATAAACACAGAGTTGCTTATTTTTAATATCAACCTTTATTACATGCTTAATAGTGATGTGATGAAAAGATGGGTGACAAGATACGAGGATGTAAAGGCAAGAAGACAATGAGAAAGGGCCCTCTTTCATACACACCACGGATCTCGTGTGCCATACCCTGAGCATCTAAGAGCACTTCCAAAGGATATTCATGTGGATTGGCTACTTGATGAAATGGAGAGAGTAGAGAGAGACGAAGGGAAGCATATCACAATGGAAGAATGGGAGTATGCTAGGGGATGCATGAGCAAGGTCGGTATATAGAATGCTATGCATAAGTTAGGAGCTTTCAACAATTTAGATTACTTATTTAATTGATTTTTTTGTTCAATGCTCTATGGTGTGAGGGCAAACATTTTCAGACACAATGGATTGATGATAAGAGAAACACACAAGATTGCAGCATCATTGCTAGCTTTGAGGGAGCCAATGGAGCCATGGATGATTATTATCGCATAACCCAAGATATTATTAAGCTTGACTTTCAACACGTCTTTGTGTATGTTTTGGATATAAAGTGGTTTAAGGATGTGGTGGAAAGAGGCCCTAATGCAACAATCAAACACCATGCAAGTGGCTTTGTAACTATTGACTCCACAAAGTTTTGGCAAAGTAAGAAGGGCACACTAGTACTACCGTAACAATGTGAACAGGTACCGTACACACATATAAAAAAACTCACTTTTAAATATTTGATACCTTTGATGCAAACAAAATAACATGATTGTATTTGTGTTTGAATTAGGTTTTCTATCAAGCAATGGTGGATAATAATAGGTGGTGGCATGTCATACCTACTATTATGCCACGTTCCAAAGTGATGTATAGTACATTTACTAATATGGAGCGTATGGAGGATGATCATGGCCATGGAGGTGATGATGACCATGATACAAGAGAGGAGGATGATCATGAGATAGGAGATACAGATGTTGAGGCCATTACCCAAGGACAAGCCTACCATTGGTGATGCTGCTTTTGATGAGAACATGACTAGCACAAGTAGTAGTGGGCTGAATGTATTTGTAGATCTCAACACTGGTTTGGATTTTGAAGTAGATAGTTTGGCAAGGGTTGATCTCATTCAGGATGAGATTGAACCATAGCCCATCATTGATATTGGCAAAACTATTTTACATATTATCTCATTCTCCTCACCTCACCTAATTTTTGTATATGTGGGTTTGCTAAAAAGCATTGATATTTTTATTAAAATTATGTGCTTTGGTAATCATGAGCAATGTTTGGAAAGTAGTGATGTACATTTATCAGCCTGCACCAAAATCTCACTTTCTGTATTCTCTATTTTGCATCTAAATCGCGTCTAATTTGCAGTGCAGATGTGCTATTAGACACGCTTGTATTTCACTATTCTAGTAGTGCCTATAGACGTGCCCGCTATTTTGCGCATCTATCAAGCATGTCTATAGCTACTTTTTCTTGTTGTGATACATACATGCATGCATACACACACACACATAAATACACACACACACACACACACACACACACACACACACACATATAGTGGCTTTGGTTTTCCTTTGTACTCCCTGAGGGTTTTTTCATTCGATATCTAGAGGGCCTAGTTTAAGTGGGAGTGTTAGACCTATATATAGCTCGCCCTAAATCCATCTAGTTCTAAATTGTATATGTGCCTCTGATATATCAATACAATCAACTTCTTCAAGGAGAAATCTTGTGTCTCACTCATCTCTTCCTCTCATTCCAACACCTATTGCATAGGTCTACTCCAACCCCCAATGTTACCTCAATCTTACACCAATCCCCCATAGCCTATTACATGTGCAACATTTGTAGTCATGCTGGTAGTTAAGATGGAAAAAGTACAAAGTGGTACATTGGTAAAAAACTATTGTACGAGTATGATTTAGAAAATTGCTAAGTTTTTGCATGCACATGACCTTAGTGCCTTATCATAGTGCCTTTTATAGTTTCTAATGTAGTGTTGGATTGAGCCTCTTATTTGGATTTTAGGATATAAAGCTTTCACGATAGTTAAGAAATTTATAAAGGTCCTCTGTAATAAAGTTCTCTTCTTGATCCATATGTAAGAAATTAATTCTTGGAATAGTTTTGAACATTTATTTGAATTCCCCAAAGTAGGCAACTAAACTTGGGATACTTTTTCATGAATTCATTTGAATTCCCCAAAGTAG
The DNA here is from genome assembly GCF_047967505.1 of Dipteris shenzhenensis. NCBI lineage: Eukaryota > Viridiplantae > Streptophyta > Polypodiopsida > Gleicheniales > Dipteridaceae > Dipteris > Dipteris shenzhenensis. The sequence goes on from NC_141596.1 coordinate 17,157,178, forward strand.
GCAAGGAGAAATTAATAGCTTTAATTTACAAGAAAGTTGGCTTTAGGACTATTCTTTGGAAAAAGAATTGCAAGTATCAATAGCTAACATTTGTCTAATGTCACATTTCAAATCAAGCTTCTCAATTTCATGTGGTTTAATTCTCAATTGACTCCAAAATCTTTACTTATATGCTTCCAAATAATGTGAAAAATCCCACTAAGAGAGAGAGAGAGAGAGAGAGAGAGAGAGAGAGAGAGAGAGAGAGAACTCTTATTCAACATTCTTTTATCACATCATCCCTAATATCTAAATGAACCTCTCACGAATTACCGGGGTGTGAAAGAGATGCTCTTCAATTAATGAGAAAGAGATTTCAATTCAATCCGAGTGTGCCTCTCACGTATTACTTGCTTGTGGCTATTGAGATGAGAAGGAGATGCCCTTCAATCTAGTAAGGGGGGACATTTTGATTGGAAGGTTCCTTGAAGTTGAACTTTTTTGTAAACTCATGGATTTTTGTAGAAGAGAGAGGGAGCCAATAGCAAATCATGCAAAAGGATTGCATCATTGATTACATCATGGTAGAACCTCAAATCAAGACTAGTGATGCTCTATGTCCCAATTGTGTGGGCCATGCATGTCTGCCCTTGTTTTCAAATTTGACACGATGTGTATGATGCTTGCTTTCCTTCATGGACGAGATACCCATTAAAAGACTCATAGTCTTTGCATTTCCATACATAGAGAATGATGTACACATCAACCCATTGAAAAGGAAGGCAAAGAATTTATGATTTCCTCAATTCTAAAAATTCATTGACTCACTTTATATGACAATGTTCCATATGAATCTTCTCTAGCCTCTTTTGCCAATAGCCCTACAAGAATGAATTGAGCAATATTGCATTCATGCAAACCAATGGTTTAAAAAAAACTTTCAAGGCATTGCATATGTGGTTAGAAGGGATGCAAAATAATTTATTTTCAAGGTATTGCATTTATAATTTGATCAGTTGTACTTGATGCCATATGATAGTGTGTAGAGTCCCGTGCGCCGCCCCTCTCCCTTGCATTGAGTTTGCAAATAGATACCCCTCATTCCTTAATTTACCCCAACAACCTGTTGCATAGGGTTACTCCTACCCCCAATCTTACCTCATGCTTACCGTTATCCCCCACAACCTATCGCATGTGCAACAATTGTAGTCATGCTCATAGTTAAAATATCAAAAGTACAAAATAGTATATTGGAAAAACATTTCTTGTAAGTGTATGATTTACAAGTATCATAAATAAGAAATAAATCATACGAAACATAATAGAAATATATCTAAATGGTGTGGTTTAACATAAGAAAATGACGGGCACATGCACACGTGTGCGCATGCGCATGTGTGTGTACGCGCGCGTGCATGTGTGTGGGTGGGTGGGCACTACACGGATGTGCATGTGCATGATTGTGTTTGTGCGTGTGCACGCACGTGCACGCATGCCTATTCCACTTTTCCTAAATATGAATTTCATTTACTTAAATAGTGTATTATAATATTAAAAAAGATTATAAGGACCTTTTCTAGAGAATCTCCATCTTGTTATAAGATTTGTCCATTCAAAATGAGAGTTTTTTTTAATAGATTGATATCTAATCTTTCAGCTATGCTCACCTAGAGTCCTATATGTTTTCCAAAGTTAGTATGTTATTTTGGGAGAGCTTAGAAAATAGTATTGTACAATGGATTCATTAGCTTTGGACGTTCCATGGTTCAACTTTGTAATTGGACTTTAGACAAGTCTAACATTATCAAACACTTGGTCTTTTCTAAAAGTCATTTTAAAAATTCCTTTTATAAGTGTGATTAAATAAAAATAGTATGAAATCTCCTAATATAATACCCTTTCTTATGAATGTACATGTTATTTTGCATATACCCCCTGTTACTAGATTGAATAACCCTACTTTTTAATGCTAAGTTTTTGCATGCACATGATCTTAGTGCCTTATCTCAGTGCCTTTTATAGTTTCTAATGTAGTGTTGGATTGAGACTCTTATCTGCATTTTAGGATATAAAGTTTCCATGCCAAGTTAGCAAATTTATTAAAGTCCTCTTTAATAAAGTTCTCTTTCTTGATATATAATCTGTACGAAATTGATTATTGGAATAGTTTTGAGAATTTATTTGAATACCTTCAATTTATAAGAAAGGTGGTTTCATGAGTATTATTTGGAAAAAGAATTGCAAGTATGAATGGCTAACATTTGTTTAATGGCTAACATTTGTTTGATGTCAAATTTCAAATCAAGCTTCTCAATCTCAAGTGGTTTTGAGTGTATAGTTCTCAATTAACTCCAAAAATTTTATTTATTTGCCTCCAAATAATATGCGAAAGCCCACTAGGGAAGGCCCTTAATTTCACAAGTTAAATACCAGTGTGTGTGTGTAAGAGAGAGACGAGAGAGAGAGAGAGAGAGAGAGAGAGAGAGAGAGAGATTCTTTTATCACCATCCCTAATATCTAAGAGTACCTCTCACGAATCATTGGGGCGTGAAAGAGATGATGCTCTTTAGTTGATTAGAAAGAGATGCCCTTCAATCTAATTGTACCTCTCACTAATTACTTGCTTGCTATTGGGATGAGAAGGAGATACCCTTCAATTGAATAAGGGGGGACATATGGATGGAAGCTTCCTTGAAGTTGACCTTTTTTGCAAACTCATGGATTCTTGTAGAAGAGAGTCTAGGGCAACAATTTTGAAGCAAATCATACAAAAGGATTGCATCAATGATTATGTCATCATTAAGCAAGATCCCTCCTCAATAGTGATGCTCTATGTCCCAGTTGTGTGGGCCTTGCATGTCGGCCCTTGTTTTTTAATTTGACATGATGTGTAAATGCTTGCTTTCCTTGCTCAGAGGAGACAAACCCATTAAAGGACTCATAGTCTTTGCATGTCCCTACGTAGAGAATGATATACACATCAACCCAACGAAAAGGAAGGCAAAGAAGTTATGATTTCCTCAATTTTGAAAATTCACTAGTCCATATGAAACTAGGATGAAACTCCTCTTTGGTCAAGAGCCCTACAAGAATGACTTGCCTACAAGACTGACTTGAACAATATCCCATTTAGTTACTTACAATATACTTATATACTTATAATATACTTACAATATACTTGGCAGCTGCCCAAGCATTCTAGTTACTTGGCCAACACTAGAGAACGCGACAAAGTATGTTTAAAACAAGCTTTTGTAAATGTCCAAGCTTTTGTGACTGTCCGATCAAGGCAGAAAGTTTTCATGAACTTGGTGTCAATCTACGACATAGCAGCAACCACCGAGGGAGTAGGTGCTATATTAAACGTTGCATGTGCTGGTAAACTTGGTTTCCTGCCTTTATAAATTAGAGCCCCTCCCCCTCATTTCAGTACAACGCTCCCTTCATCTCGTCAGTCTCACCTTCATCATAGTAGAGCTTCTTTCACATTCATCATAGTAGAGCTTCCCAGTCACAACTACTCATCACCTTCATCATAGTAGAGCTTCCCGTTTCCCAACTACTCAATCCACCACCTACTTCTTCCTTCTCCACCCTTACCTTTGGGGGATAGCTACTGCAACGGATAAATGGATCAGAGCCACGGATAGGACAAAGTAATTCTTAAAAGCAATCAAACACAGAGATGACAAAGCTAGGTCTCTTAGAACTCAAAAGCTTGAAGATCAACTGGATCTCCTTGAACGGGACAACACTGATAAGGGACAAAGAAAAATGAGGGCAGTCAGAGCTAAACTCAAAGTAGAAGTAGAAATAGCAGCCAACCAGGCCAAGATTTACACTCGGGATTGGTGGGTGGGAAGAGCAGGGTGGGAAGAGCAGATAAGGCTAATGAGGATATGTTCAAAAGCGTAAGGAAAAAACATGCTAAAGAATCCCTAGAGGCTCTTCAAGTTGGAGAGAGACTCATCCAAGACTTGGTGATAAACTTGGTCTCCTGCCTCTATAAATTAGAACCCCTCCCCCTCATTTCACTACACCGGTCCCTTCATCTCGTCAGTCTCACCTTCATCACAGTAGAGCTTCTTCCACATTCATCACAGTAGAGCTTCCGAGTCACAACTACTCATCACCTTCATGACAGTAGAGCTTCCCATTTCCCAACTACTCAGTCCACCGCCTGCTTCTTCCTTCTCCACCCTTACCTTAGCATGCACAAAACAGCCATCGCCTCTAAACGCGAGGATGATGTCTTCTCCACTCTTCTATCTCCTCTGAAGCTCGAAAACTTTCAGCTCTCTCACAGGTATCTCATTCTCCATCTTCTCCTTGTACCTCTGGATGCTTTCCCTTCCCAGGTATTGTACGAATCTCGTCTCTCATTTCTTCTTCTTTTCCTTCTGCTCATCCTCAGGGTCGTTCTGGCTCCTGTCACTCGTTGCCGAGCCCTCAACTATGTCCCTCAGCGTGCCCACATCGATTTCTATTCTCAGCGAGCGACCCCAGGTGGCTTGCTGATTTCTGAGGCAGTCGCGGTCACCCAAGAGGCCATCGGGTAGGCACCTGAGACCTCTTTCAGTTGAACCAAAGCCCTCAGCTCTGTAATCGCTTTCCGATTAATCCGGTTTCGTTGTGAACGCTGATCTCTTCTCTTCGCGCCCCAGCTTTCCGCACTCTCCAGTTATATGGACCGAGGAGCAGGTGGAAGCTTGGAAGAAGGTCGTGCAAGCGGTACATGACAAGGGCGGTATCATCTTCTGCCAACTCTGGCATGTTGGTCGTGCATCTCACACATGTATGTGCTTCACGCTTTGGAACGTTCGGCGACTTAACTCTAGAGCTGCTTCGGCTCTTCGCTAACGTTTTAGCTTGGTTGTTGCAACGCCAATGCAGATTACCAGCCCCACGGTTCTTCCCCGGTTTCCTCTACAGCGAAAAGAGTCCCCGTCAGGCTTCCCGATGGAGTCATGGCGGAGTACTCCCAGCCACGCGCTCTGAGAACTGATGAGATTCCAGCTATTGTGGACCTCTTCCGCCAAGCCGCTAAGAATGCTCGCCGAGCAGGTAATACAAACGTACTCATGCGGAGTCTTGCCCACTGGACCGAATGGCGCGAACGTCTTGCGGATGCTGTGCAGCTGTGTCTGTGACCTCCATTTCGCTTGGTTTCTCAAATCTCACTTTTCCTATCGTTAACCTCACAGGGTTCGATGGCGTAGAAATTCACGCCGGCCACGGCTACCTGTTTGATCAGTTCTTCAAGGACGGCATCAATGACCGCATCGTTGAGTACGGTGGTTCCATTGAGAACCGCTGCAAGTTTGCCTTGCAGGTGCTTTCCGCCGTTGCCCTGGAGGTGGGACATGACCGCACTGCCATTAGGATTTCCCCCATCATCGACCACTTGGGCGCCACAGACTCGGATCCGGAAACTCTGGGTCTCTACCTCATAGGAGAGCTCAACAAGTTCAAACTGGCTTACTTGCACCTTACGGAGCCTCGATTCACCAACCAAGGAGTGAAGGAAACGGCAGAGGACTGCTCGCTGTTCAGCAAGTCTTTCCGGTGGCTACACCAAGGAGTCTAAAATGCAGGCAGTCAAGACGGGGGCAGCGGATCTGATATCATATGGGAGGCTATTTATCTCGAATCCGGATCTCCCACTGCGGTTTGCGGTAGGGGCAAACCTGAGTCGCTGTGATAGGGCGACCTTCTACACGCACGATCAGGTGAAAGGGTACTTAGACTAGGGAAGTGGAGGAGAAGGCGTCGAGGAGGATGCTTCTACGCATACCAAGCTCATTGAAGTGTGGAAGGATGTTGGATGTATCGTCGCCGAGGACGCCCGCGGTGGCGGGTTCACCCAGATTCTGACCTTGCAACATGAGGAAAATAGAGGAGGTTACCGAAATCTCTTAATGCCAACCTCGATCGGTGTTCTCATAGAGACATAGTAATAAGCTTGAAAGAGTGTGCTACTTGTGAAAGATAATTAATGTCACTATCCGACCGGGTCATCTACCTCTATCATTTCTGAATATGTTTCATCCATCACGCCTTGCAGCTACTTCACTCCTTCGTAGGAATCCTCTTCCGTCCTCACAAGCATGCAATCGAGAAGCGAATGTGCTGCGAGTCTTGCACTACAGCTAACAACGAAAAGTTGCCTCGTTGGTCACCATAGGATTTACTCAATGCCTTCCATTGTCCTTCACAATCGTGTCTATATTTCCTCCATGTCCTTTTAGCATTTTCACCTTTAGCAAGGTTGTGGATGCCATTGTATGTCTTTGTGATGAGATACTTTGTACGACCTTACTTGATAATCGTCTCATAGTCGCCGCCATGCATTTCAATCAGATTGCCGCAGTTTTCGACAGAGTCTTGTGAAATGCTAACGAATTTTGCAACAATGTTGCATTGGTGTTTGGTTCGTTTTGATAGTTGCATGCATGTGTTGTGAAGACGAGCTTTGGTCCCATCCCCTCTGATCCTCATCCTCCCCCTCTCTTTGTCAAAGTCCTTACCTCTCTACTGAAATCTCCCACCCCAACATTTTTAGCAACGGCCACATCCGTTACAAACTCTTGAACGAATTCATTGAGGTCATCGACCCGATCGCTATCTCAGTTGTTGTTATCTCTTGAAGTACCTCTTTTTAGCTTCTTTTTTATTGAAGAAGTGGAGCAAGACTATGGTGGGAAGGCTTTTGTTATCAACTATTTAGCCGACATTTGAAAGAAGAGGGTCAATGTTTGCTTGGGTGTAGCCAATCGTAGAACTATTTTTCGGGGCCATTTTGGGGCTGCGACGCAACGTGTTGTGGGTGAGATTTTGAATTTTGCATCAACCCTCTCTCTCACCGAAATTTTTTCTAGTATTATGATTGCCACATTGGTGTAATAATGAGACATAATCTTATCATTGTCAATAGCGCAGAGCTCGACACATGCTCGGGGGGTGCACCAATAAGAAACCCTATGTATTGCGTGCATTCAAGGGGTATTTAAAAAACCACTCAACTAAAAATTTTCCTCCAATAAAACCACCCCTCCTTACTTATATAAACTAATGGATTTTTTCATAAATTTGAATTTAGAAACCCCTCCTCTTATTGTAATCCTATTAATGTTTTTCCAAAAGTGCAATTAAATTACCTCTCCTTTTGAACGCACATGGTACACTAAAATTTTTGAGGTGAACCCCTGAGGACACATGGCACTACATGCATTTACTCATGAGCACAGAGACTGTTGCTCTATCCTCCTTCGCACAATGTAGTCTCTGGCCTACTGACTACATCACATAGCTTTTGCCTTGCCACCTGTCATTGTGCAGCTTCGTCATCTGTCACTATACAACACAATCTTTTGTTGCACTGACCACTATGCTGGTTCGAGTAATACTGTTGGTATGGAGTGACCACCATGTTGGCTTGACTATATCACATAACTTTTGCCTTACCACCTATCATTGCTCAACTTCCCCATCTATCACTACGCAACACAATCTTTTGTTGCACTGACCACCGTGTTGTTTCAGCAATGATGTCAACAAGGAGAGACCACCACGTTGGCATGAAGACCACTATGGCATGTCAATCCCTAGAAAGAACCATATAAGGTCCATATCCATAACCACCATGCTAGTTGTTGCAGCTATTTTAGCTCTAAACCAAGGAAAATATAGTCTTATTTTCGAGCTATTTTAGTCTTATTAGTCCTTGTGCAACAATTTCTCAACCACCACAGTGCTTTTTGGAGCTGTTTTAGTTCCGAGCTATGGAAAATGTAGACATTTACAATTTATGATAGTTTCCTTACAACCGCCGCACTCGTTATTGGAGTTATTATAGTTCTAAACTAAGGAAAATATACTCCTATTTTGAAGCCAGTTTAGTCCTACTAGTCCTTGTGCAACAAATTTTGCAAGTTTTTGGAGCTATTTTAGTGTTATTTTAGCTCCAAGGTAAGGAAAATGTAGTCCTATTTTAGAGCTATTTTAGTCCTTCTACAATAATTGCTTGTGAACAATTCGCATTGGTTGTAGTAAATCTTAAATGAAGGCATTTGTGAACCATTTTCACTACAATAACAATAGTTTTTTCAATAGTTTCTTGTGCAATGATCCCTATGGTTGCACTAAAATGTAAAAGAGGGAAAAAATATGCCATTAGTGCTTCTTTAGAGCCACTTTCACTACCAAAGTAATAGCAACAATAGTCTTTGCGATAATGGTACTACATTGAAATTGAAACAAAATAAATTACATCCAATAGTTTTTGTGATAATAGAAATACATCGAAATTAAAACAAAAGAAATTCATTCAAAGCAAACATTTAACAAAAGAGATTACATCCAAGATGCTAGCACTTTGTCTTTATGACACTTCTTTAAACACTTTCAGTACTTGTCAACAAGACTGTCCTAAACTAGCACAGTGGTTGAAAATTGTTTTGTTTCATTATATACTTTAATTAGACTGTGTTTTGCCTTCTTTTAGTAGCAGTAAAAAGGGGGCTCTTTATTCTATTTTTACTACATATTGGGTTAGTACATGGAGTTGTATCTGAAGTTTTTGGATCAGAATCCGAACATTTCAATAGGGTAGAGGAGCTTTGAGCATTGTAAGCCCTAGTACATCAGGAAACTTAAAGACAAGAATTTTTGTTGTTGCAAAACACACATAGAATTTGACTTGAGATCTAGTTGTGTTGGAGCATTGCTCTATGGAAATCGATGCCCATGCCTCCCCAATGAATACACAGTCTGTAGGCCACCAGAATCCTCATCATGTGTTGCAAGGGAGGGTAGGTTTTGTAGCCTAAGGTGTTTGTGGGAGCCATTAGTTTGTCCAAAGGGAGACCATGAGTAGCACAGGATTGAATACATTCACAACACATGCAAGCATTATAGTTTGAAGCTAAAGAAGAAGACATTCAATGTCCATCCAAATGAAATGAGGGAAGACAACCATGTTGCTCTAAAATGGAGGAGATTTAAAAATGTCAATGTTGAAGGATCTGATAAATAGGGATGGCTATTGCATGTTTCCATTGATGCCCCATGATCAGTCTAGAATAAACCCAGAGAACCTCTAGCTACCTGGTAAGGCAAGCAAAGAATAGAAGACAACATACCCAAAAGAAGACAATGGAAAACCAAAGTGTGTGCAAGGTCACGTTGAGGTATGTGTGAGTTGCAGGGTGTTTGCAGGGCAGGGACAAGTTGCAGGTACTTGATCTTCCAAGATTTAATGGGCGGGAGGTGTGAAAGATCAAAATTCGTAGGAGTACCAAAATTTTAGTTGCCGATTTTCTCCCCTCCAACGATACGTGTCAACAGAATTAAATATCCCAAACAAGTGCAATGTGGCCTAAAATGCTTCAAAACACAAATAGGCCAAAGGGCATGGTATTGGGTTTGATGATGTGTATTACTAAATGCAATGCCTTTGGCATGCTTATGAGCCATATAGCAAGCAAGTGCATCGATAAATAAACAATTCAAAATTGTAAATAGTGTTGGATTTATTAAAGTATCTTTTCACATGCACAAATTGCACTTTTTCAACTTCTTCCATTTTAGGGTGAATCTAGATACCAATACCAACAACTATCAATGTTTTAAGAACCCATATAGCAGTCCCACTAGCTTGAATTCCAAATTTTCAATCTGTTTTGGTTTTTAACAAATCCAAAGAAAGTTATAGAGCGTGCCCTCAAATGGGTATGCATCACTTTAGTACAACATTGGAGGCATGTTAACCCATGCATAATGTTCTCATTTAGGTTTTTGATGTGTAAGCTTGGTTGCATGTATGTATAGAACAAATTTTTGATGTTTTTGAATAAATTGCTATATCTCCCTTTATTTTTTTAAATCGACTAGAAGCCTGTGACTCCTTCCATCAAGTTATCTAGAGTGCAAGCTTCTCTACTCCATTGATAAGCAAGGTGACATTTCTCGCCTTAGTGAATATTTCCCGTTGAGCTATTAAATCTCTAAATACTCAAGTGAAAAATAGCTCCACTATCAATTTCACATCAGGGTCATTGTTCTCGTAGGTGTAGCCATTTATGGTGAGGTTCATGGAATTTTCTGTATGTAGGTAACTTCCATGACCCATAACTTATGCATTGCTCAATGGAATTGGGCAAACTTTATCTTCAAGTTGTAGATCCAAAATTGAACATGAGACTAAAAAATTATGGAGTAATGATTTGGAATGAGACCGTTAAACCATTACAAGTGCTATGTTGCATGTGAAGCATGCATCCTGACGAGTATATGATATAGCAATTTATTCAAAAACATCAAAATTTTATTCTGAACATACATGCAACCAAGGAATCATTCAAAAGTACATTACATGATATTTTCCTTAACCCAAGGACACACCTAAATGAGAACATTAGGTATGGCTTAATGGGCCTCCAAGATTGTGCTAAAATGATGCACACCCATTTGAGGACACACTCAATAACTTATTTTTGATTTGTTGAAAACCAAAATGGATTGAAAATTTGGAGTCCAAACTAGTGGGACTACTACATGATGGTTTAGAACATTGATAGTTGTTGCTATTGGTATCTGGGTTCACCCTAAAATGGAAGAAGCTGCAAATGTGCAATTTGTGCATGTGCAAAGATCTTTTAATAAATCCAACACTTTACAATTTTGAATTGTTTCTTTTTTCATGCACTTTCTTGCTATATCACTCATAAGCATGCCAAAGGTCATTGCATTTCATAATACATAGCATCAAATCCGATAGTGTGCCCTTTGGCCTATTTGCATTTTGAAGCATTTTAGGCCACATTGCTTTTGTTTGGCATATCCAATTTTGCTGACCTGTATTGCTGGAGGGGGGAAACCCAACGATGGCTGATAATTTTGCTACTCCCATGAATTTTGAATTTTTGCACCTTCTGCCCATCGGATCTTGGAATATTAAGTACTTCCAATGTACCCCCGCCCTGCAAACACCCTGTAACCCACATGCACCTCGACATGACCGTGTGTGGACTTGGGTTTGGCATTTTCTTCTTTTAGGTAAGTTGTCTTCTATTCTTTGCTCGTATCACAAGCTAGCTTCTTTGGCTCTATTCTGGACTCATCGTGGCCATGGCATCAATGGCAACATGCAGATTGCCATGGCTTGCAAGAGAAGCAGACAGAGGTTGCGAGACAGGAAAGTTGAAAAGCTTGGTCAAGACACAAGGAACATATTCCGAGTCAAGGAAAGCAATGGTATGGTATCGAAAGGGCAATGAAAGACACTTGCAATGTTTGCGAAGGGAGAAACAATGAGAAGAAAGAAAACTCCTTGTAGAGCAGCAACAGGAAGTAGTTGTAGATGCATGCATTCGATCATTGCCATCAGAGTGAAGAACATGAGGTGTGGTGTCATGATTGGTGGGAGCATTCGAAGCAGCAACATCAAGCCATTCAGGTGAATACCAGTCTCGAGTCTTCACAAGCTTTAGCCTACACCTTAAAGTTTATAGAGTAACAACCCTACCAACACCTCGGGAGATGCATGCCAAAGAGGCGGTGCTCTCTAACTTGAGAAATGGCCTACAGAAAGTGAAAGGGGTACACGACTTAGATTAACTAGCAGCAAAGAGGGAGACATTAGGTATGTTATTGTCCCTTGACGCAAAGGAGAAACGGCTTGGGCACATAATGTCAAAGATGTTGTCAATCAAAAGGACTTTCATGGCTCCAATGGTTGAACATAGAGCAAAAGCAATGCACGATAATTTCGATCTGAGAAGTCTATGGGCTTCAACAAAATGCAAAAAAACAAGGGACACTCTAAGTGCGAAAGTCATTGCTAGAATAACAATGTTTTGGCATGAAAATACGAGAGTTCCTGCAAATAGAAAGGACATATGTAAAAAGTGGACAAGATGCAAGGTGTTTGACTAGCACATCATACACATGCTTGATACAATGCAACTCAATGGTGCCTAAACTAGCCCGGTGGTTGTTTGTGATTGAGCTTTGAGCTAGTTTACTTTTTTCATTTCTAAACCAGGCTTGGACTAAATGTGATTGTCCTAAACCAACCCAGTGTTTGGAACATCATGCAACCGTGGTGGCTGGTCCAGCTCAAACACGAGTTATGTGATTGTCCTAAACCAGCTTGGATCAACAAAAATTAATAGTAACAGATTTTGCAACAGAACAATAATATATTGTTATTGTCCTAAAATAGCTCGATGGTTGGGACATCATGAAACTGTGGCTGGTTCAGCTCAAACACCAATTATGTGATTTTCCTAAATCAGCGTGGTCGAGCAAAAATTACTAGCAATATATTTTGCAATAGAATAGTAATATATTGTTATTTTACTAAACCAACTTAGTGGTTGGAACATCATGCAATCGTGGCTGGTTCAACTCAATCACCAGTTATGTGATTGTCTTGAACTAGCATGGTTGAAAAGACATTAGTTGTTGACCATGATGAAAGCATGGATAGGTGGTTCAAAAAGTGGTGTCATTGACTTTTCTTTGTCCTGCGCTAACAAGTAGTACTAAGAATGTGCTAGTAGTAAGAGTGAATGTAAGGTAGTAATGAGTAAGAATAATGGGTAGTGGTGAGAATGATGAGTACTGGTTAAAAAAGAGTGGGAAACTATTATTTCTGTTTCCTCGTTGCACGCTGTGCAGTGGTCATGTATGCATGCGCTCATTGGAGACATCTAAGTTGAAAAAATGCAACTAGAGTTTGCAAAAATTTTGATCCTCAAGATTTTTGAATGATATTGAGTTTGATAAATATAATATTGAAAAAAGATGTCGAATCCTCAAGCAGTCCAGGTTCCGAGGTCGGGGTCCACTTACCTGCCACCATCTAAACAAACTAGGTGTTAGAACATCATAGTTACATTTGGGAAGACAAGTAATGCATGTTTTCCCCACCTTGTTATCACTTTACCTAGGAATATAGACAACCATATGGATTCTTAAGTGAAGTTTAAGTCACAAGTGGAGTAAGGAGCGAATGAGTGCATGGCTTAAGAAGGGATTAGAGGAGGTATGGGATGATTAGTGGGCTTGGTATGTGGGGTGGTTAAAAAGAAAGTGTAAAGGGAAGATTTCACGGGGGTACATAAAAGAATAATTCATAGTGAGGGAAGTATTCATGTGTGTGTTTGTGTGTAAAGAAATAAGTGTCTATGTGTGTGAGATACATGTACTAATCAAGTTTATGGGGTGTGTCTGTGTGCACGCGCTCATATTGTACGTTGTGGTGTGATAAGAAATCTTTTTTTTCAAGCTTCCTGGCCTCTTTAAGCTCATGCGTCAATGTCCATCAGCTTCTATGCTTCCTTTAGCTTGATCATTAGCTTTCTTGCCTTCAGCTTCCTCGACTCCTTCCACGCTCAGCTCTGTCGTCAACTTCCATAGCTTCCCTACCTTCAACTTTCTCATCTTCTTCCTCTTCTTGTACTTTCTTGTCTTCTCTACCTCCTCCCTTGGATTGAATCTGTCACCCTCATTCTTTGTATCTCTCTACGACACATATAGAAAGTGCACTTCATAAGTTTTATAAAGTGCTATAAAAGTACTTGTAAGACCTATAAAAGTACTATTAAGTGGCTTTGAAGCACTCTAAAGTGGTCTTGAACCACTATTAAGTGATTTTGCAATACTATTCAAGTACTTTGTAAGAGCTACAAAAGTTCTGCTTAGTGCTTCTATGTGGTCCAGAAGAACTAATTAGTCCTTTTAGCTGGGGTTTTTAATACCTCTGAATCACTTTTATGATACTCTTAATAGCTCTGCAACTCTTTTAGGTGGACTTTCAAGATATACAAGCTATGCAATGTTTGTTAATGTTTTGTCAATATGGCCCTTAAGGGGTCCCCTTTAGGAGCAAGGGCCATATTGGCAAACACATGATAAATCCTTGTCAATGTGTTTGTCTCAATATGGCCCTTGAGTTCCACTAAATTTAAAGTGATACTGAAGTATTTCAAATACTTTAGTGCAACTTGGAAGAACTTCAGTGTCACTTGAAAATACTTAAAAATACACATGGAAATACTTCAGTTTCACTTGAAAGTAATTTTGTGCCATTTACAATTTTGAAGTATTATTAAATGTGCTAAAGTACTATTATTCAGTGGTTTTGCAATATTATTAAATGGTGCTAAAGTATTGTTAAGCAATCCATAAGTTTTATAAACTGGTACAGAAGTACTTGTAAGTACTGCAAAAGTACTATTAAGTGGTCCTAAACCAATATTAAGTGGCTATGTAGTACTATTATTGCAAACACATAATAACTACTTGTCAATGTGTTTGTCAATATGGCCATTCGGTCCTTCAAATTGGTTTAGATCTACCAAAGGAGTTATAGTTTCTTCTTAGTGATCCATAAGTTCTATTAAGTGGTTCTGTAGTAATATTAAATGGTGCCAAATTACTATTAAGTGGTACAGTTGTACTTCTAAGTGCTGCAAAAGTACTATTAAGTGTTCTTGAAGCACTATCAAGTGGTCCTAAACTAGTATTAAGTGGTTCTGAAGTACTATTATTGGCAAACACATGATAAATCCTTGTCAATGTGTTTGTCAATATGGCCCTTAGGTCATTGAAATTGGTTCATATGCACTTATAAGTGTTCTAGAGGTCCTATTGACTAGTTTATAAGCAATTCTTAAATGTACTAAGGGACTTATAAGTGCTTCTTAGTGATCTAGAGGTTATACTAAGTGGTTCTGCAATATTAATAAATGGTGTTGAAGTACTATTAAGTGGTACAGCAGTACTTGTAAGTGCTACAAAACTACTACTAAGTGGTCCTGAAGCACTATTCAATTGTTCTGAACCACTATTAAAGTAAAAATTAGTGCTTCTAAGTGGTCCTAGAGTGCTCTTAAGTAGACTTAAAGTAGTATTAAGTGGTTTTGTAGTACCATTAACTAGTTATTACTACTATTAAGTGGTCTAGAAGTACTATTACTAGTCACTTTCTAGCCCTTTTATTTGTCCTATTATTACAAATGATGAAAGAAGCAAGATGGGTTTATTAGGTGGCTAGAGTTATCAGCATTCCCAATGGATCTGCTCATTTGAATGGACATGTAACATTGTTTGTCATCCACTTTTCATGTGGATCTCATTCCATTGGATGTGTTTGATATGAGAAATTGAAGGAGATCAACATGGAAAGTGGACTACCAATGATGTTCAAGTCTCTAAAATTCTCTTTGCCCAAATTGGACCAGATCTTTTTTGAAAGAGAGAGTAAAGGAGAACCTACTTCCTGTGTAGTAATGGCAATGCAAAACCAAATGACAAAATCATTGTTGATGTTTAAGATTTGACCATAAACTAGAAGGCTTGAATTGGAAACGCAAGCTTGATAGTCTAGAAGTACTATTAAGTTGTCCGAAAGCACTATTAAGTGGTTATGAAATAATATTAAATAAGCCAAAAGTACTATTAAGTGCTTTTATGTGATTGAAAACATACTATTAAGTGGTCATGAAGCACTATTAATTGGTTTGGAGTACTATTAAATAGTTCTAAGGTACCATTAAGTGATTCTTAGTGGTCCAGAGATACTACTATCCAATATTTTTTTTGTGGTAGGTGGAGTTCTTCTAAAGATTCAAGGACCGCTACCCATACATGAAGATTTCTCAAAGATGCTTTGAGGGCCTGAAGCCCGTCTTTGTGTCCAAATTGAAGGATCGATACACTTGCTACTATGCTTCACATGTGCAAATGATTCAATTATATGCGGAAGAAACAATTCGGAATCCATGGGACACTATGCACATGTGCTTGCGGTGTTTGTGACCATGGTATGATAAATTTTGTGTAAAGCTGCAAATTCTATCTAAAATAGCATCACAACTGTTTGTGAGTCATTACTATGCCCTCAATTATGAATGCATAATGGGACTATGTGCTGAATGTGGCATAATAAGAATGGTGCTATTCCCTAATGAGATAATAGATAATAACTTGCTCCTCCCTGTGAAGGTCTTTCAAGATATAGAGATAGGAAAACGTGACGAAGATGGTGGAAAGAAGAAAAGAAACGATCTTCTAGTGCAACATACGAAATCTCATGATTTTTTATCCTTCTTTACAAAGCACATCAATAGTTTTATTCAGCACAACTTCATTTGCAAGTGGCATGCTTAACAAGACAGGGATTGTATTGAGAGCTTTGCATGTGATGTTGGTCTTAGTAATTGCCTTTGCTAAGAATTATACCTTTAAAGAGCAGAATGAAATGCAGTCCATGCATTGGTACAATTATCAGGTTACCATCTTAGTGCACATAACATATGTGTACACTGGTTCAAACCATGTTAGGAAAACTATCCATTTATATATTTCAAATGACAAGACACATGACACCCTCTTTGTGCAACATTGATTTCTTTACATCACCAGTGGCTTAAACATTAGGGTCTTGCATTGAAACATCATTGGGAGTGGTCGGACAGATGTGCGGCCCAATTCAAAACAAAGCATCCTTTCTACTTTCTTGCCAGGAACTTTAGCCTAACTCGACTTTGAATGTTATGGAGCTTTCGAGATTTAGGCCATGGAAAAGGAGAACATAATGGAGCTAGAGATTTCATAAATAGAGAGCTTACACATGGAACAACTGAAACCAAATGGATGGACTTTGAAGTGTGTGGCTGATGTGGTGAATTTTCTAAGGGCCAAGTTTTTGTGGCAGTGAGGTGAACAAAGTCTTTTAGGGAATCAAAGAGGATGAAGTACAAAAAGATAACAAGTGGGACTGCAAGTTTGTGGTAGGTCCTCTCGACACGTCTTGCATGGATTCCCCTGCTTGGGCTTTGTCATGGAGCTCCATTGGACTGGCGTGTTTGTTTTGACACTGAAAAGGTTCCTTTATACTATTCTATCATTTTTCCCTAAGAAGGATGGGAAGCTATCGAGGTCAGTTTTGAAGGCGCTTAGTAGTTCTTTGATGGTTGTAGTTCCACCAGCATTTTGCATGTCACTATCCTCCACTTGGAATGTGAAGCCCGTTGTCGGACCAACTTTTGCATTTTCTTTGGTTTGTTCAAGATATTGCATGATGTAGTCTATCTTATTGTTGTCTTCAGGGCTGGCAACTCAAATTCACTAGAAAAGAGGCGGCTTACTTTAGCAGGGTGAGCACCCACCCTATCTAAAAGTTAACCTGCCTACCATGAATGTTGACAATGGAATACTTAATGAAACAACCAAATGGTTGTGTTCCTATGTGGTAGTTGGAAACATTCACGGCCCTCGTCCTACCTTGGTGTTCGTAGAGGGATGGGTTGGCAATTTCTGGTCGCACAAAGGACTAAATGTCACAACCATTCGCTTCCTCAGGAAGGAGTATATGGTTTTTCTGTTTGAGAAGTTCTACAAAGGTACATGGATGATCATGAACCAACCTTGCTCTATCCAGATGTGGGAACCCTCCTTTAATCTAGACTTACCTTCGCCTGCCAAAGCACCCATTTGGGTAGAGTTTCCAAACCTTCCGCCGTCGCTCTTCCCATAGTTGGAAGTGCTTTGTTTCCCTCTTGGCCAGTTTTTTGGATTAGAAACCGAAAGATTCATAAGCCTTATAGGAAATCCACTAGCCTGTGTTCTGATGGATTTGTCTATAGATTCTCCCAATGCCATTTGATTGCTGGAGGGCGATAGGTCTGAATTAATACAAAAGGTGTTCTACAAGAATATCCCCAACTCATGTTTCCTCTGTGGATTGGGTGGACACTTTATAAAAGTCTGTCCTACTCATAGCAATAATGGTAAAAAGAAGCAAGCTAAGAGTAGTAAGGAGCAAGAGGCACTAGAGAAGACAAGGGTAGAGGAGCCAACTCCTTCACCATAGGAATCAGAGTAAAGAGAGTCAGGTAGAGATAGAAAAGAAAGGTAAACAGATAGAGGAAGAGAGGACCATTGGAGAGAACATGGAAGACAATTTAGGAGAAGAGGATTTTGTCCCCAAAACATAGGATTTTGAAGCTCAATTAGAGCAAGCTGAACATGAAGCCATTTCACAAAGATGAACAGCCTTTTGCTCTAGTGATGGGAAAAAGAACAATTCAACTTGAAAAAAGATTGAATAGCTCCCACCTAGATAACCCAACCAAGAAGAGTTTAGCAAAAAGAGAAAAGAGGAGGTTGTCTAGAGGCTTTGCGTTATACCCTTAAATGAGCCTGATCAACTTCAAGAATTTGAGGAATAAAAGCTCCACCCAATGATGAGTCAAAAAATAATTTGTGTCTTTCAGTAAAGATTCAGGGGTTATCTAATGACTTGAAGCCCCTAGTTTTCAAGAGATGGTTGAGGACAAACAAGCTTTCCCCCTACTTCTTAGCTCTCCAAGAAGTCAAAGTTGGAGGAGCAAAGCTTCTCTAGCATCTAAAGTAGATCGATGACAAGAGAACATGGTTCACAAAAAATCATGATGAAGAGAGAGGAGGTGTAGTCATAGGTGTAGCAAATCACCTAGCTCAAGTTGTAGGAAGAGTTATACCGATTTTTGGCAAATTCGGGCTTGGGGTGGAATTTGTTCACCCTAATCTCTCGTGCCATGCCTTCTCAGTGTATGCTGCAAATTTGGATAGAGACAGAGCTCTGTTGTGGGAAACTTTTCGCTTGGCAGACAATGTGCTTTTACTTGGAGACTTTAATATGGTCGAGAGTAGAATGAAAAGATGGGTAGGGATAGGCAGTGTGATAGAGGCCATGAACTGAATACATGGACTCACCTCAAAGAAAGGGTAGAACTGGTTGACATATTTGAAGACACTGCCTTTACTTGGACAAATAACCAAGTAGGACACCTCCATAGAAAAGGACAATTGGAAAGAGCATATTGCTCGAAGAAAATAGTTGAGGAGGTGCTTTGTGTTAAGAGCAAAGCGCTGGTAATGCTCCCCTTCTCAGACCACAAACCCATCTCCATAGTCCTGGAAAGGAAGAAAGGATCATTGGCCGCTCTTGGTTCAAGGCCAATCCTTTCTTTTTTCAACTCTCGTACATCAGGAATAAGATTGTTAAAATTTGGCCTTGATGTAGCACAATGCCTTTGGGGGGATAGCTACTGCAACAGATAAATGGATCAGAGCCACGGATAGGACAAAAGTATTCTTAAAAGCAGTCAAACATAGAGATGAAAAAGCCAGATCTCTTACAACTCAAAAGCTTGCAGATCAACTGGCTCTCCTTGAACGGGACAACACTGATAAGGGACAAAGAAAAATGAGGACAGTTTGAGCTAAACTTAGAGTAGAAGCAGAAATAGCAGCCAACTAGGCCAACATTTACACTTGGGATTGGTCGGTGGGAAGAGTAGATAAGGCTAATGAGGATATGTTCAAAAGCCTAAGGAAAAAACATGCTAAAGAATCCCTAGAGGCTCTTTAAGTTAAAGACAGACTCATCCAAGACCCGGTTGAAGTCCTTGAGGCAAAGTCAAAACACATTAATCAGCTGTCAGGAGAGGAGGAGATCATCACAATAGAAAAGGCTATAGCTCAAGGGAAATGATCCAAAGTAAGAGAAAGAAAATTCTCCTCTTTTGATAGAATCTATCTAGATAGAGACCTCACCTTAGAGGAACTGAAAGGTGCAATAGATCAAATGGGGAAGGGTAAGACACTAGGAGAAGATGGCCTCCCTATAGAATTTTATCAAGTATTCTGGGAAACGGTAGCCCCTATCTCATGATGCTCTGGAAAGACTCCAAAGAGAAAGGGTTTTTAGACCCAAGAATAAAATAGGCATGATGAAACTTATCCTTAAGGGTAGCCCAAAAGAGGAACTAAAGAATTGGAGACCGTTGACCATGCTGAATTGTAGCTATAAGATCTTGCAAAAGCATTCATTCAAGGATAAAAAAGGCTTCATTCAAGGAAGACATATCCTAGAAACTATCCTCGCCTTGTGGGAAGGACTTGAATTGGCTGAGGAGACTCAGCAGGACAAATGCTTTCTCAAAGTTGACTTTGACAAAGTGTATGATAGAATGGAATGGGGTTTTATTTTGTCCTCCCTCAAGGACATGGAAGCTGGTCCTAGATTTATGTAGAAATTATACTATGTCAAGCTAGAAGCAAAGTCGAAGTAAATGGTAGAACGACACAACCCTTTGGGTTTAAAAGATCAATCACACAAGGCTGCCCATTAGCTCCTCTACTCTTTGCTATAGCTGCAAATGCATTAGGATGGATGGTTAAGGATGAATTAGACAAGGGCAATGTAAAAGGAATACAGGTGGAAGGGGACAGACAGATTATGTGCCAACAATTTGCAGAAGACACAAGTCTAGCACCACACAATGATGAAGAGTCAGTAAGAGTCATGCTGGAATGTCTAAATACTTTTTGTATGGCCTCG
The DNA here is from genome assembly GCF_047967505.1 of Dipteris shenzhenensis. NCBI lineage: Eukaryota > Viridiplantae > Streptophyta > Polypodiopsida > Gleicheniales > Dipteridaceae > Dipteris > Dipteris shenzhenensis. Next base: position 17,177,552 of record NC_141596.1, read on the forward strand.
AGATCCAAAGTTAATCATGATAAGATGGGGATATATGGCACCTTGAGCCCTCCCCCCCTTTTTCTTTATAGCAAGGGTTGTAAAGAGATAAAAAAACTGAGAGGTTTTCACACTACTGGGAACAGGAGGCCTAGGAATTGTAGATGTGGAGAAATCTATGGCCAGATTCATGGCTCAATGGATCATCAAGGCGGTGCAGAGTCCGAAAAAGATTTGGGCCTACTTAATCCTCAGAAATATTAGCAAGGTCAAGGTTGATAGGTGCAAGCATTGGAAACACCCTCCTATAGGTTCAGACCTCTATGGTAAGAAACTCTACATAGGAATGGGGTTAGACTTATAGAAAGGTATGTGGTCAGCTTGGGACTCTTTGAGACCTTACGTAATTCGTAAGGGATTCTCTGGGATAACAGGTACCTTTTCATCCAAGGACTCAATTTGTTTTTCAGCCATTTGGACAAATGAGATGCTCTAAGGTCTTTGGTAATGTGCTTGTTGATTCTAGTGAAATCGTGATGAATTTATGGTTGATCATAGGAAAGAGGTGCAAATCTTGAGATGATCTCCAGACTGCAGTAGCAAATCCAGGAATGCTGCAAGAAGGATGAATAGTTCACGAAGAAAGAGACTAGCCTATTAGCACAGATGCAACAATAGGTGGGAAAGAAGATATGCCCTCGGACTCCACCCCTCAATTGGTACTCTCACATGGCCAGACAATGCCGACAGCCAAGAACACTGAGCCTTCTTTCTCCTTCCTCGTGCTTGTGAAGATAGTGGGAGAGAAGGAAGGAGTCTCACTTGTGGCTTTCTCACATACACAATGGGGAATACACACAAAGGTGGAGGCTGAAAATAGTTTTCCTCTTCTTAGTTGTGAAAGCCAAAAGAACTCTAGTACAAAGAAATAGGAGAATCCTATATGTGAGTCTCAAACCAAACTCAGCTAACTAAGGTGGCATACTAACTGATCCACGAACTAGAGTACATAAGGATAGCTATCATCCAGCTATTATTCATGGGCGGTGTACCAACTGCATCTGCAGCTAACAAGTCGGTGACATAAATGCACAACGGTCACCCTGGCATATCACGAGTGGAGCTCGATATCTCAACACTCCCCCTCGAGCTCAATCCCAATTCCTGCACACCAAGCAGGTCTCTGAACTTGCGCAACTTCTCTGCGCCCAATGCCTTCGTGAATATGTTAGCTACCTGATCCTCTGTGCTGACATAAATTAGATCAATAAGACCTAGTAAAACCTTCTCCCACACATAGTGATAATGCACCTCAATGTGCTTTGTTCTAGCATGATAGACTGGGTTATTTACCAAGTGTATACTGCTCATGTTGTCACAATAAATGACAACTGGCCCATCTGTAGACTGATGCATATCATAGAGTAGCTTATGCAACCAAGCTACCTCACATGCAGCCATTGTTGCACCCTTGTACTCAGCCACTGTGCTCGACAAGGCAACTGTAGGCTGTTTCTTGCTGCTCCAAGTGACTAGTACTGCAGCACTCCCAAAAGAGAACATATATCCACTGGTAGATCTTCTATCAGAAATACTACCAGCCCACAGTGTATCCATGCAACTATATCTGAACCCCAGTCTCATAAAATAGTCCATACTGCAATGTGGACTTCACATACCTGAGTATGTGTCTAGCTGCATCCAAATGCGGTTTCCTTGGAGCCTGCATAAACTGACTTACCAATCCAACAGCATAGCTCAAATCTGGCTTGGTAATAGTCATATAAATCAAACTTCCTACTATGCGTCTGTACATAGTAGGGTCTTCCAGAAGCTCACTTGCATCTGCGCTCAGCTTCACATTCTGCTCCAAAGGAACTGAAATAGGCTTACAGCATGTCATCCCCTATTTGGACAAAGGTATTGCATTTATAATTTGATTAGTTGTACTTGATGCCATATGATAGTGTGTAGAGTCCTGTGCGCCGCCCCTCTCCCTCGCATTGCGTTTACAAATAGATACCCCTCATTCCTTAATTTACCCCAAGAACCTGTTGCATAGGGTTACTCCTACCCCCAATCTTACCTCATGCTTACCTTGATCCCCCACAACCTATCGCATGTGCAACAATTGTATTCATGCTCATAGTTAAAATATCAAAAGTACAAAATAGTATATTGGAAAAACATTTCTTGTACAAGTATGATTTACAAGTATCATAAATAAGAAATAAATCATACGAAACATAATAGAAATATATCTAAATGGTGTGGTTTAACATAAGAAAATGACGAGCACGTGCACACGTGTGCACGCGCACATGTGTGTGTGCACGCACGCATGCATGTGGGTGTGTGGGCATGCGCATGTGCATGTGCATGATTGTGTGTGTGCGTGCATGCATGCCTATTCCACTTTTCCTAAATATGAATTTTGTTTACTTAAATAATGTATTATAATATTAAAAAAGTTTATAAGGACCTTTTCTAGAGAATCTCCATCTTGTTATGAGATTTATCCATTCAAAATGAGAGTTTTTTTTAATATATTGATATCTAACCTTTCGGCTATGCTCACCTAGAGTCCTATATGTTTTCCAAAGTTAGTATGTTATTTTGGGAGAGCTTGGAAAATAGTATTGTACAATGGATTCATTAGCTTTAGATGTTCCATGGTTCAACTTTGTAATTGGACATTATACAAGTCCAACATTATTAAACACTTGGTCTTTTCTAAAACTCATTTTAAAAATTCCTTTTATAAGTGTGATTAAATAAAAAAAGTGTGAAATCTCCTAATATATGCTAAGTTTTAGCATGCACATGATCTTAGTGCCTTTTATAGTTTCTAATGTAGTATTGCATTGAGACTCTTATCTGCATTTTAGGATATAAAGTTTCCATGCCAAGTTAGCAAATTTATGAAAGTCCTCTTTAATAAAGTTTTCTTTCTTGATACATAATCTGTACGAAATTGATTCTTGGAATAGTTTTGAGAATTTATTTGAATAGCTTTAATTTATAAGAAAGGTGGTTTCATGAGTATTATTTGGAAAAAGAATTGCAAGTATGAATGGCTAACATTTGTTTGATGTCAGATTTCAAATCAAGCTTCTCAATCTCAAGTGGTTTTGAGTGTATAGTTCTCAATTGACTCCAAAAATTTTATTTATTTGCCTCCAAATAATATGCAAAAGCCCACTAGGGAAGGCCCTTAACTTCATAACTTAAATACCATTGTGTATGTGTGTGTGTGTAAGAGAGAGAGAGAGAGAGAGAGAGATTCTATTATCACCATCCCTAATATCTAAGAGTACCTCTCACAAATCATTGGGGTGTGAAAGAGATGATGCTCTTTAGTTGATTAGAAAGAGATGCCCTTCAATCTAAGTGTACCTCTCACGAATTACTTGCTTCCTATTGGGATGAGAAGGAGATGCCCTTCAATTGAATAAGGGGGGACATAGGATGGAAGCTTCCTTGAAGTTGATCTTTTTTGCAAACTCATGGATTCTTGTAGAAGAGAGTCTAGGGCAACAATTTTGAAGCAAATCATACAAAAGGATTGCATCAATGATTAGGTCATCATTAAGCAAGATCCCTCCTCAATAGTGATGCTCTATGTCCCAGTTGTGTGGGTCTTGCATGTAGGCCTGGGACTTGCATGTACGCCCTTGTTTTTTAATTTGACACGATGTGTAAATGCTTGCTTTCCTTGCACGGAGGAGACAAACCCATTAAAGGACTGATAGTCTTTGCATATCACCTTCATCACAGCAGAGCTTCTTCCACATTCATCACAGTGGAGCTTCCCAGTCACAACTACTCATCATCTTCATCACAGTAGAGCTTCCCATTTCCCAACTACTCAGTCCACCGCCTGCTTCTTCCTTCTCCACCCTTACCTTAGCATGCACAAAACAGCCATCGCCTCCAAACGCGAGGATGATGTCTTCTCCACTCTTCTATCCCCTCTCAAGCTCGAAAACTTTCAGCTCTCTCACAGGTTTCTCATTCTCCATCTTCTCCTTGTACCTCTGAATGCTTTCCCTTCCCAGGTATTGTACGAATCTCGTCTCTCATTTCTTCTTCTTTTCCTTCTGCTCATCCTCAGGATCGTTCTGGCTCCTGTCACTCGTTGCCGAGCCCTCAACTATGTCCCTCAGCGTGCCCACATCGAATTCTATTCTCAGCGAGCGACCCCAGAGCCCATCGGGTAGGCACCTGAGACCTCTTTCAGTTGAACCAAAGCCCTCAGCTCTGTAATCGCTTTCCGATTAATCCGGTTTTGTTGTGAACGCTGATCTCTTCTCTTTGCGCCCCAGATTTCCGAACTCTCCAGGTGTATGGACCGAGGAGCAGGTGGAAGCTTGGAAGAAGGTCGTGCAAGCGGTACATGACAAGGGCGGTATCATCTTCTGCCAACTCTGGCATGTTGGTCGTGCTTCACGCTTTGGAACGTTCGGCGACTTAACTCTAGAGCTGCTTCGGCTCTTCGCTAACGTTTTAGCTTGGTTGTTGGCCAATGCAGATTACCAGCCCCACGGTTCTTCCCCGGTTTCCTCGACAGCGAAAAGAGTCCCCGTCAGGCTTCCCGATGGAGTCATGGCGGAGTACTCCCAGCCACGCGCTCTGAGAACTGATGAGATTCCAGCTATTGTGGACCTCTTCCGCCAACTCCTGCGGAGTCTTGCCCACTGGACCGAATGGCGCGAACGTTTTGCGGATGCTGTGCATCTGTGTCTGTGACTTCCATTTCGCTTGGTTTCTCAAATCTCACTTACCCTATCGTTAACCTCACAGGGTTCGATGGCGTAGAAATTCACGCCGGCCACGGCTGCCTGTTTGATCAGTTCTTCAAGGACGGCATCAATGACCGCACCGATGAGTATGGTGGTTCCATTTAGAACCGCTGCAAGTTTGCCTTGCAGGTGCTTTCCACCGTTGCCCAGGAGATGGGACATGACCGCACTGCCATTAGGATTCCCCCCATCATCGACCACTTGGGCGCCACAGACTCGTATCCGGAAACTCTGGGTCTCTACCTCATACGAGAGCTCAACAAGTTCAAACTGGCTTACTTGCACCTTACGGAGCCTCGATTCACCAACCAAGGAGTGAAGGAAACCGCAGAGGACTGCTCGCTGTTCAGCAAGTCTTTCCAGGGTGTCGTGATAAGCAGCGGCGGCTACACCAAGGAGTCTGGAATGGAGGCAGTAAAGACGGGGGCAGCGGATCTGATGTCATATGGGAGGCTATTTATCTCGAATCCGGATCTCCCACTCCGGTTTGCGGTAGGGGCAAACCTGAGTCGCTATGATAGGGCGACCTTCTACGCGATGCTGAATGCTAGGGAAGTGGAGGAGGATGCTTGTACGCATACCAAGCTCATTGAAGTGTTGAAGGATGTTGGATGTATCGTCGCCGAGGACGCCCGTGGTGGCGGGTTCACCCAGATTCTGACCTTGCAACGTGAGGAAAATAGAGGAGGTTACCTAAATCTCTTAATGCCAACCTCGATCGTCGGTGTTCTCATAGGGACATAGTAATAAGCTTGAATCGTAAATGTGCTTGCAATTAGATTTATCTTTCAATAATAAGTCTCTAATATCTTTTTTTGGTAAAATATAATTCTGATTTTTGGACCCATTGTGGGTCTATTGTTGGTTTATTCTTGGACCTTCCTTGGGTTTCTGTTTGGCTTGTAGAGTGGGAAGGGTATAGTGATGGTTCTCATCGTGTGTTGCAACGGAGGGCAGGTTTTAGGTGTCTGTGGGAGCCATTAGCAAAGGATTGAATGCATTCGCAACACATGCAAGCATTGCAATTTGAAGTTGAAGAAGAAGACATTCAATGTCTATCCAAATGAAATGAGGGAAGACAACCATGTTGCTCTAAAATGGAGGAGATTTGAAAATGTTAATGTTGAAGGATCCAATAAATAGAGATGGCTATTGCATGTTTCCATTGACGCCATGGCCATGATCAGTCCAGAATAAACCCAGAGAACCTAGCTGCCTGGTAAGACAAGCAAAGAATAAAAGACAACTTACCCAAAAGAAGACAATGGAAAACCAAAATCTACGCAAGGTCATGTCGAGGTGTGTGCGGGTTGCAGGGCGGGGACAGGTTGCAGGTACTTGATCTTCCAAGATTTAATGGGCAGGAGGTGTGAAAATTCAAAATTTATGGGGGTAACAAAATTTTAGTTGCTAGTTTTCCCCCCTCTGGCGATACGTGTGAACAGAATTGGATATACCAAACAAGTGTAATGTGGCCTAAAATGCTTCAAAACACAAATAGGCCAAAGTGTGGGGATTAAAGGGCATTGTGCCTTTAGCCCGGTTATGTACAATACTCAAACACATATATAAATAAATGAAAAAGAAGATTAGGGTGGTTTTGCACCCACCAAAACTTGTGTGGCTCTCTGTCTCTCTTGCTCCCTCTTCCATTCTTACTTCTGTTGAGAGCACTCTCAATTGATATCAGAGCCCGGGTGATCTAGCTGAGCGTGTGTGAATGCCTGAAAGCTCAGCAGCTCTATGGGAGGAAGGAGAAGCTCTGTGGGATGCTTTGTGGGTGACTTTACTTGCATCCGAGTGTGTAGAGACCTTGGAGGAACCTTTGGAAAAGTCACTTGTGTCTTTCCTTTGACTTCTTTACTCGTTGTCATGTTGAGAATGTGGACAGCCACATTGACTATTGACTTGTAGAGGCAACTATTGCTTGCTTTTGGTATCCACTTCACTTTAGAAGCTTGGAAACACCTTCATTCTTGAATCTGGGATCATTTCATTGGAATTCTGACTCACTGTGTCAGTTTCTGCGTTTTTCTGCTCGGGTGTTGGAACTCAAGTTTAGAGCGACCATTTGCAGATCTGTCAGTTCCGGTGGACTCAAGAGGTCCTAAAACTTCTATGTTGCTCATCATTCGTACTCCGATGGAGTTTACAAACAGCTCTGTTTCCAAAAACGTTTTTCAGTCCGTGTGTTGGACCCAATGATTGAGACTACGGTTTTCAAAACCGTCCATCCCATTGCATTCCCAAAGCCCAAAAACCCCTACCTGTCAGTTCTTACGTGATTCGGTGAAGGATTTTCAGAGTTATAGATCTCTGTGTATTCGATTTCATCTCTCTATTATGCATTTTTCATTCTAAGGTTTTGAAACCTTAGATTTATGCCACATGGCAGTGGATAAGTGTTGACTCCCATTTCTCACTCATTGGTTGGGATTTTGGAGTTCCGACAGAAGAGAGATATTTGCAAATTTTCTTACTGAGTCCGATTATGCAATGGCGCCCATGTTTGGAGGCATTTCAGGTTCTATTTTCAGTAGCGGTCATTATCGTGGGACTATGATTTCTTGAGCATACCTTATGCAGATCACTCTAGTTGCAGTTTGAGCAGTGTTGTGCACTCATTCGTGGTGTGCATTGGGTTGCAGTGGATGATTTATAGGCCATTTGGATGCATTGCGGTCCTTTGGATGTGCTGATAGGCCTAAATTGCCTTGTGGGATGCTATTTTTTATAGACGCTTTGCACATGGATGCTATTTTATGCTGAGGGACAGCTTTGACACATTGCAGGTGATGCATTGATAGTGCTATGCTCTCTTGGATGAGATATTATTAATGCATATGCCAGTGGACGGTGTTTATGCTTGAGTCATTTGGCAGATGGCATTTTCTTTTAGGTCATATTTGCTCATATGGATACATAGTACATGCACATGAGTCAGATGCTTTGAGACATGAGTTTTTGTGATATTTCACTCTATTGTGGCATACACATTTAGGTGCACCTGGTATTTGGTGTGATTCTCTTTTGTAGGCACTAGCAGTTGGGATTTTTGCTTCATTTGCATGATGGCATCCTCTTCCATGTTTGAAAAGTAGTTTTTTAGCATTAAAAAGTTTGATGAGACAAACTTTTCTTTGTGGAAAGAACAGATAAGTGATGTGCTTATTCAAAAGAAGCAGATTAAACCCTTGGCAGCGATTGAAACTAAGCCTGCAATATGTCTGAGGATGATTGGAATGAGTTGGATGCATTAGCAAAGTCTACTATTAGACTTTATCTTGCAGAGTCAGTTTCTTTCACAGTAGTAAATGAGCAAACTACGGAAGATTTGTGGAAGAACTATGTGCCACTTATGAGAAAGAAACTCCTCTAATAAAGTTTACCTCATGAAGAGATTGTTTGAGCTACAAATGAAGGAAGGGGTCTCCATTGCTTCTAACTTGAATGAATTCAATATTATTTTCAGGCAGCTTCAGGCTTAGAAGATAAATTTTGATGCAGAGACTAAGGCAATATTTCTCTTATGTTCATTGCCATCCTCATGGGATACCTTGCGTACAGCTATCAGTAACTCTGCACCTGGTGGAGTACTGAAATTCAATATTATTTTCAGGCAGCTTCAGGCTTAGAAGATAAATTTTGATGCAGAGACTAAGGCAATATTTCTCTTATGTTCATTGCCATCCTCATGGGATACCTTGCGTACAGCTATTAGTAACTCTACACCTGGTGGAGTACTGAAATTTTATGATGTTGTGGGTAGCTTATTGGCCGAGGAGATTAGACAGAAGTCTATGGATGGCAACAAGCATGATGCATCCTTAAATGTGCAAAGGGGCAAATCACAGTTCAGGGGGAAGTCCAAAGAAAGAGGGAAGTCTCGTAGCAAATCCAAGGCACGAAACATTGAGTGTTACCACTATGGCAAGAAGCTAGGTCATATGAAAAAGAGAGCAAAAGGATAAGAAAAAGAATGCAAATTGGGGTGCAAATCAAAAGAAAGAGAGTCCAAGGGAGGACAAAGAAAAAGTGAAGATCGAGGAAATCAATGCAGTCACACATGATAGTGACAATGACGTTCTCTTCATGTCCAGTTTATCTGCAGAGTTGCTTACCACTTCAGATGATGCATATTCCCAAGATTAGCTTTTGGATTCTGGTGCTTCATTCCATGTTACTCCCCATAGGGAATGGTTCTCCACTTATGACAGTGGAAAGACAGGTTGTGTGCATCTTGGAAATGACTATGCATGTGACATAGTGGGAGTAGGTGACATAAAGCTTTATTTTGCAAATGGGTCTGCATTTATTTTGAAACATGTGAGACATGTGCCTAACTTGACCAAGAGTCTTATTTCACTGGGTCAGCTAGATGATGCTGGTTCTCACACCACTTTTGGCTTTCAGAGTTGGAAAATTCAGAAGGGCTCTATGCTTTTGGCCAGGGGTACGAACTATAGGACTTTGTATTCCTTACATGTATCAGGGGTATTTGATCATGTTGTTGCAATAACCGAGCAACCAAGCACTTCTTTGTGGCATTGCAGATCGGGGCACATGAGTCAGAATGGAATGAAACTCTTATGCCGTTTGGGTTATGTACCGCATTTGAGTTTCTCTAATTTTGAATTTTGTGAGCACTATCTCTATGGGAAGTAGACTAAATCAGCCCATAAAAGAAGAGGAAAGAAAGAGTTTGAAAAGCTTGATTTGGTGCATTCAGACGTATGTGGTCCCATGCCTACACGGTCATTAGGCGGGGCTGAATACTATGTGATATTCATTGATGATGCAACTAGAAAAGTGTGGGCTTATGCTATAGCTCAGAAGAGTGATGTGTTCTAGGTATTTCAGAAATTGCTAGCCTTGGTTGAGAATCAGTCATGTAGAACACTTAAATGCCTATGGACTGACAATGGTGGAGAGTATCTCTCTCATGACTTTCAGCATTTCTATGATACACGTGGAATTAAGAGGGAGCTCACATCCCCTCATACTCCAGAGCAAAATCCAGTTGTAGAAAAGATGAACCGTACCATTCAAGAAAGGTTGCAATGCATGCTTTCCAATGTAAGTCTTTCTGGTGGTTTTTGGGCTGAGGCAATGAAGATTGTAGTGCATGTGATCAATAGATCACCTAGTAAGAGTTTAAATGGTGGTATTCTTAAAGAGGCATGGAGTGGCAAGAAGCCCTCTTACTCTCATTTGTGTATATTTAGATGTGAGGCATATGCACATGTGCCAAAAGAGCTTCGAAAGAAGCTAGATCCCAAGTCTAGGAAATGCATCTTTCTGAGTTATGGTAAAAGTGGAGAGATGGGCTATCGTCTCTGGGATCTAGAAGCAAAGAAGATCATACGTAGCCCTTATGTAGTCTTCAATGAGAAGAAGATGCATAAGACACCCATGAGGGATGTGGAAATGAGGAGAATCACTTTCCAGGATGTGAATCCACCTGCATATGTTAATAGATAGCAAGTTGTCCATGCACCAAATCTGCAAGAAATGGTATCACCAAGTAATCCCATAGGAAATGCATCTTTCTGAGTTATGGTAAAAGTGGAGAGATGGGCTATCGTCTCTAGGATCTAGAAGTAAAGAAGATCATACACAGCCCTTATGTAGTCTTCAATGAGAAGAAGATGCATAAGGCACCCATGAGGGATGTAAAAATGAGGAGAATCACTTTCCAGGATGTGAATCCACCTGCATATGTTAATAGATAGCAAGTTGTCCATGCACCAAATCTGCAAGAAATGGTATCACCAAGTAATCCCATAGGTATACAATCAAGGGTAGATGATGGATCATCTATTAGTGGAAATGATCAGCCAAATGTGGCTGATATGTAGGTGGGACAGCAAGCTGAAATGCCCTTGAGAAGATCATCTAGAGTGTTTAGACCACCTGATAGGTTTGTTCCAGGGATAGACTATGTGATGCTTACTAATTGCAGGGAGCCTTCTTGCTACAGAGAGACTATGATGCACGAGGATCAATGCAAGTGGGAGTATGCTATGCAATCAGAGATGAGTTCACTTATAAAGAATAAGACTTGGGACTTGGTTTCTTTGCCACATGGAAAGAAAGCATTGCCATGTAAATGGGTCTACAAAATGAAGGTCACAGGTGATGATGTGCCTAGGTATAAGGCCCGTTTGGTTGCTAAAGGGTTCAAGCAAGAGAAGGGTATGGACTTTGATGAGATATTCTTTCCAGTTGTGAAGATGACCACACTTAGATGCATGCTTGGACTAGTGGCATCAGAGGATATGGAGCTTATATAGATGGATGTCAAGATAGCTTTCTTGCATAGGGATTTGCATGAGGAAATTTACATGGTGCAGCTGGAGGGCTTTGAAGAAAAGGGCAAAGAGCATTTAGTTTGGAAGCTGAAGAAGAGTCTCTATGGTCTTAAGCAAGTGCCTAGAGAATGGTATCAGAAGTTTGATGCTTTTATTCGGTCCTAAGGTTTTAGAAGAAGTGAAATTGATCACTACCTCTACATTAAAAGGGCTAAGGATAATAGCCTGATAATCTTGGCACTATATGTGGATGATATGCTATTGGCTAGCAAGAATACTCCTCGGGGGGGTCACTATGTATAAACCCTCTATATCACGTGTGTTCAAGGCCTATTTCTAAAATCCTTTATCTATAAATTTTTCATTAATAAAATGTACCCCTTTTCTATACAAGTCTATAAATTTTTCCCAAAACTATTTTAAATAGTCCCTTATGTATATTTATTTCTGTAAATTTTAGAAATAAAAAATATCCTTCTATTGAACTCACGTGATAGGGTTACATATGATGAGTGACCCCCCCGAGGAATACTCATGAGCTAGATGCATTAAAGGCCAAGTTGTATGAGGCCTTTGATATGAAGGATTTGGGACTTACAGGTCATATTCTTGGTATGTGCATCACGCATGATCAGAGTAGGAAACTCCTTTGGCTTTCACAAAAAGAGTATGTTACAAAAGTATTGCAGCGCACAACAAGACAAAGCACCCATAGACGCGCACATAGACATGTTTACTGAACTAAATAAAAAACTTACGGGCGCGTCTATTTACGCATCTATTTTCACGTCTAGAGACCCATGTCTACCAGTGCGTCTATATAGCAGACACACGCACGTATAGACACACATTTAGATGCTTAAATAGACGCTCTTATAAATGCGTTTATAGACGTAAAAATAGACGCTTGTGGAACAGACAGACACATATATAGACGCATTTGTAGATGCACTAATAGACGTGCTTTATAATTTTTTTTTAAAATTTACAGAATGCTGTGTATGTTGTGTATGCTATATAGTTACAAGAATCCCATTTTCACATTGTGTAATTCAATTCTTATAGCCAACCGCATTTTAATTACAATTCCAAATAAAACATTACAACTCTAAAACATAATAAAATTGAAAGCTCAAAAAGTGCTTGTATGTACATATAGCATGAAGCTAAGCCACGTCATGTGGCTTCAAGTACAAAAAATAAGAGGAGTGTATATACAAGAGGCACGAAGCCAAGACAGTGGCTTTAAGTATAAAAAAGGGTAGCTAGCACTACTTCTACGACTAATCTATGTTCTCCACGTCCTCGCTCCCTTCCATGCTCCCTTCTGCGCTCCCTTTTGTGCCTCCTTCCTCGTCTTCCTCGTCATCTTATGCACGGCCTATAAACAAGGGACAACATATATCAATGTATGAAAAATCAAATCTTTACTTATAATTTTGGCATTGTTTAATTACTTTCAAATACCTCGGGGGCCACTCCAGTAGCTCGGGTATACTGCTCCTCAGTAATCAACCTGTCATCATAGAAGTGCCTCCATGTATCTCCTTTGCGATGGTGGCGGTGGTAGGCTGTCTCCACAGGAGTAGGGTATCTGCCCATGATCTCAAGTTGTAAGACGACATAATTTACGGAGGGATTAGTACAAAGAAACAACCTCCTAATAAACTACATAAGCAATATAATTTGAGATCGATACTTACAAATTGGGCTCCCCATGATTCAACACCCCTTGCTCCAAAATGCGCGCTTCCATATTCCTCCATCTAGATCTTTCGTGCCTCCATGTACTGCAGACTGGGGTCCTCCCTTGCTGACTTCATTGCTTTCTTCCACTCACGCTTGTGAGTGGTGTGGGGTGGGCCCCTTGGTGGTTGACCTCCCTCGAGCTTGGCAAGCTCCGCTAGTGCCTGCCTCTTAAGCGAAGATCTTTTATTGCCAAGTATCGTAACAATCTTTGACTTGGCCGATTTATCTGTGAACTGGCGATTGGGGGGGTTAGGATACCTAGAGTGAACAGCAGCGAGGGTCTCATCAGCCAACCTCTTTGGCTGGTCTTTGAAGTGGATAAAGCAATCTCTATAATTGTTAGCAATTATAGAGCGCATGAAGGCCATGATGTCCTTTCCTCACGCATCCATCAAGATGCCTCCTGTCTGAGTGATGTCATAGAATATTGTACCATCACCCGGAGGCACGTCTAAATCATCTGAATCATCATCGTCCCCACCGCCACCCCTCCCAAAGCACTGTGCCATGCATCCCCCACCGCTCTCCCTACTACTATGCCTACTACTGTGTCGTGTCGAGCTCGTACATTGGCCACTCGTAGCTGGAGACTGCACGGGACTACACTGACCACTCATAGCTAGAGAACTGAGTCTCGACTGCACAAGAGTACATCGACGGCTCTACGAGATAGAAGGATCTTCTAATGGCATGGGGGAAGGGGCATAAGACGGCATGGCAGAAGGGGCATAAGACGGCATGGGGGAAGGGGCATAAGACAGCATGGGAGATGGGCCTGTGCTATGTAAGCGGCTGGGCTATGCTAACTCCACTGGGGTGATCTCAGCTGGTGTGGGGTGGTTTGGAGTCTGTAGTGCCGACTCCTAGGGGGTGTTTAGAGTACCCGTCATATACCCATATAACTCCACAGGACTAGGAGGGTGCCCCAAAAGGTTATATAAGTCCCTACAAATAGAATCCCGGGGATCAAGTGAGCTAGAAGCGCTTGCTACCCACATGTTGAACTGGAAAAAAGAAAAAAAATCTATTAATAATGAGTTGAGAAGAAAGGGGAAGGGAAGAGAGAATCGGGTTACTATCGGAGCGCGTCTATAGACGCATCTGATTGGCGCATCTATTTTTGCGTATAACAATCGTCTATAGACGCAGCTGTCTGTGTCTGCAAATAGGCTAGACGCGCATTTAGACTCGCCTATAGATGCAATTTTGGATGCGCTCCGAGAGGCACCTATAGACGCGCTCCGACAGACGGACTTTTCCAAAAAGTAGAAAAGGACATTGCGCCCGACACACAAACGTGACACTGATACCCAGATCATGCGTTTTTTGGATACGAGAAAGTACAAATCCAAAGAGAGCAAACTTCCAAAAAAGATCAACTGCAAAAAGACTTACCTTGGATAGAGGTATGAAAGGTTCTTCTCCTTTTTCAAAGTTGCTTCTCCTCCTTGTTTGACCTCCTCTCCTTTAAGCTTGAAGTAAGTGTTGGTGCCTTCCTCTTAAGTGTAAGCTTGGAAGTAAGTGTGGAAACCTTCCTCTTAAGCATCGAAACTGTGGATCTGCTAATAAGGAAGCAAGCAAGCCGTGCAAAGTATAAGTAATGTGAAGAAAAGCAAAGCGAGCACGCTAAAAGTAGGTTTAAAAGTTGCGTCTATAGGTGCATCTAAAAGCACGTCTATAGGCACGGCTAAATACACAGAGTAGACGCGGTTTTAGACGCGCATTTAGATGTGCTTTTAGATGTGCACCACAGAACAAACAGATGCGCTTTTAGATGTACCTATAGATGTGCCACAGAGTTTAAAATTAAACATTTAAAGAAGAGCAAACTTTTTTGGGTTGTTTGTTATAGGATGTCTTCATCTTCAACAAGTAGCTCCAATGAGGATGAATCCCTTCGTATCCACCATCGCAAAATGTGGTTGGAGCAAAAAATCAAATGTATGTGTGATTGATGTCGAGGAAACATGTATCGTGCATGCAGGATTACACTCAATCACATCTCAAAGTATGGAGAATGGGATGTGACCATAAATAGGGTAAGGGTTTGTAAGTTAAGGTTGATTGAGATACCTATGTGTGTTCATATGTTTGAGTTATGATCCCATTTTAATTTGATATAGGATGCATTGCCAGACCCACATATGTTGCCCTATGCTCACCATGAGGAGGCGAAGCATCGGCGATATGAGGTGGGATCTTCAGGAGGGACCGTTACGGATGCATGGAGTGATGGTGATAGTAGCCCTCCGCCATTACCTCATGAAGCCATGGAGGAGAAGGTGTTTGATGATATGGTGTGGGATTTATATGTCCATCAAGGGAGGGATGATAGCATGGAGCATGATGATCTTTTTACTGCAGCATCGACTCCACTGTTTGAGGGGTGCACATTCTCTATTCTACGTGCCTCCCTTGAGTTACTAAACTTGCAAACCATCTATGAGTAATGCAACTTTGAATGCATTACTCAAGTAAGCTTTAAAGTCTATTTTGCAAACATGGTGAATTATGCTAGTGGGTCAATTACTCGAATGCTTTTCCTCATTTATGGTCTTCACGTACAGGTTATTGTGTAAAATGCTTCCAAGGGAGAATAAATTACCGACCTCAAGAGATATGGCAAGGCAACATGTGACCTTTCTTGGAGGATTAGATTACAAGCGCATCCATGCATATGTCAACGATTGCGTTTTGTTTCATGGACTACATAAGGATGCAAGAGAGTGTCCTACTTGTGGAGAGGCAAGATATAGAGCAGATCTCAAAACTTTGGACGTGCCTCGTAAGGTTTTGCGACATTTTTCCATAATCCCTCGCATCCAACATATGTTCAAGTGCAAATCTATTATTGCAGAGCTCATGTCATGGCATTCCTCCCATCGATCAACCAATGGCAAGTAGAGAACTCCCGCGGACTCTCTTGCATGGAAGCATATTGAAGACACACGGCCAATCTTCAAGGAAGAAACTAGGAGCTTGAGACTTGGATTGGGTATGGATGGTGTGAACCCATTTGGTCTCAAAAGCATGTGTTACAGTGTATGGCCAGTGATATTGGTAAATTATAATCTTCCACCCTCTATGGCTATTAAGAAAGGACATGTTATGCTGTCCCTTCTAATTCCAGGAAAACATAAAGTCAAAAACCCTGATGTTTATTTGGAGCCTTTGATTGACGAGCTAGAGATACTTTGAAGAGGTATCGAGGTGCATGATGTGAGCAGGCCTCCCTCGTCACGAGACTTCAACTACAAAGCAGTCTTGATGTGGATGATGCATGACTTCCCAAGCTATGGCGAGTGTTCAGGTAAGCATTGCATTTCTGATTATGAATAGGCAAAGGATGTGGCACCCTAAACCCACCTTCAACTCTTAATTGCATCTATTGTTCAGGTCTCACTACATTGGGTTACCATGCATGTCCTATTTGTGGTCCTTTGCTAGTTGCCTCACAGGTAGACGCATTGAATAAGGTCATCTATGAGAATTACCATCGATTTCTCCCACCTGATCATCCTAGATATGTTGCCCCTTGGAATGAAGTCCTTCCACAATCACTCACCGTGGGAGATTGGATGAGAATTTGGGACGGTTCGGCGACTCTTCCACCACTTGGCATGAGCCGATAAGGGTTTGTAACTATTGTGTGCTATATTGGCTGGAAATAAAGATTGCCCGCTAACACTTTATTTTATTTAGATACTCCATCTTTTATCGTTTACCATATTGGTCCCACCTCAAGATCAATCACCTGCTTGATCCCATGCATATCTTCAAGAATGTGGCATCTACCATTTGGGAGCATTTGAATGGGACACGAGATTCCGCAAGCATAAGGGAGTATCTACGTACCACAGGGAGGATGCGTGAAGCTTGGCCACAAGAGAGACCAAATGGGCATGTTTTTTTACCTCATGCACCGTGGATATTATCAAAGCTAGAGATGGTGACGGTGAAGCACACTATTACTACAATTCGTACTCCCACTGGATGCATGAGGTGTTTGAAGGGAGCCTTTACAAAGAGCAAGAAAAGAGGTGTAGAGCAATTATATGGCTTGAAATCTCATGATTGGCACAAGATGCTCCAAGTAATTATTTTATGTGCATAATATCTTTTTCCTTTCAAATTTATGAGTGAATAATTATAAGCAATAATCAACCACCTCCTCGTGGGTTCAATCCATACTACCTACTAGCATTTCACGTAGTGCATCGAAGGACGTGAAAGATTGTATTTACAAGATGGGCGAGCTTGTGAGGTACTTTACATGATAGAAAATATAATGCGTATCAATGCTCCATGCAAGTTTGAATGCATATTGCTAATATGCTATACTTTTTCATTTCTAGGTATGTGAGCTCAAAGGAAATAGATCCCACCACGCTTGAGAATGCTCGAGTTATGTCAGTGGATGTGGTTTGTTTAGTGGAGGAGATATTTCCACGTTCTATTCTCACAATCCAACTACATCTTATAGTGCATTTGGTGGATGAGATTGCTGTATGTGGTACTATACATGCACGATGGTTGTTCTTCCTTGAGCGCTTCATGAACCTTGAAGGGCTTCGTGAGACAAAATGCAAGACCCGAAGGTAGCATGGCCGAGGTTTGGTTGGTACAAGAGTCACTTGTATATATTTCTGAGTTTCTTGTTGATGTGGATAGCTCTCTCCCATGACTATGGAGAGATGATGAAGACCTAAGGATGACCTCTATTGTGCCTCAAGGGAAAGGACGCAACAAAGTAATAGACACGGAGTTGCATAATAGTATCAACCTCTTTTGTGTGCTTAATAGTGATGTGATGAAAAGATGGGTGACAAGATACGAGGATGTAAAGGCAAGAAGACAAGAAGAAAGGGCCCTCTTTTGTACACACCACAGATCTCGTGTGCCATACCCTCAGTATCTAAGAGCACTTCCAAAGGATATTCATTGGATTGGCTACTTGATGAAATGGAGAAAGCAGAGAAAGACGAGGGGATGCATATCACAATGGAAGAATGGGAGTATGCTAGGGGATGCATGAGCAAGGTCGGTATATAGAATGTTATGCATAAGTTAGGAGCTTTTAATAATTTAGATTGCTTATTTAATTGATTTTTTCTTGGTGTAGTGCACTATGTTCAATGCTATATTGTGTGAGGGCAAGCATTTTTGAACACAACGGATTGATGATAAGAGAAACACACAAGATTGCGGCATCATTGCTAGCTTTGAGGGAGCCAATGGAGCCATGGATGATTATTGTGGCATAATCCGAGATATTATTATGCTTGACTTTCGACGCTTCTTTGTGTATGTTTTGGATGTGAAGTGGTTTAAGGACATGGTGGAAAGAGGCCCTAATGCAACAATCAAACTCCATGCAAGTGGCTTTGTAACTATTGACTCCACAAAGTTTTGGCAAAGTAGGAAGGACACACTAGTACTACCGCAACAATGTGAACAGGTACTGTGCACACATATAAAAATACTTGCTTTTAAATATTTGATGCAAGAAAAATAACATGATTGTATTTGTGTTTGAATTAGGTTGTCTATCAACCAATGGTGGATAATAATAGATGGTGGCATGTCATACCTATTATGCCATGTTCCAAAGTGATTTATAGTACATTTACTAATATGGAGCGTATGGAGAATGATCATGGCCATGGACGTGATGATGACCGTGATACGAGAGAGGAGGATGATCACGAGATAGGAGATACAGATATTGAGGCCATTACCCGTGAGGACGAGCCTACCATTGGTGATGCTGATTTCGATGAGCACATGAGTAGCACAAGTAGTAATGGGTTGAATGTATTTGTAGATCTAAACACTTGTGGCAAGGGTTGATCTCATTAAGGATGAGATTGAACCGTAGCCCCATCATTGATATTGGCAAAACTATTTTACATATTGTCTCATTCTCCTCACCTCACTTAATTCTTGTATATGTGGGCTTGCAAAAAAGCATTGATGTTTCTGTTAAAATTATGTGCTTTGGTAATCATGGGCAATGTTTGGAAAGGAATGATATACACCAAAATCTCACTTTCTATATTCTCTGGTTTGCATTTATCTACGCGTCTAAATGCGCGTCTAATTCTCAGTGTAAATGCGCAAATAACTGCGCTAATACATGCGCAAATAGACGCGCTGATAAACGTGATGTTAGACGGGCCCATATTTTCTCAATTTAGACGTGCAAGTAGACGTGTTAATACACGCGCAAATAGACGAGTTGTTAGATACGCTTTTAGACGTGCTCATAATTCCTCTACTAAAGCAACGCCTATAGATGCGCCCGCTATTTTGCGCATCTACCAAGCGTGTCTATAGTTGCTTTGTGGTGTTATGGCATTTCAATATGGAGGGAGGGAAGGCAGTGAGTACTCCATTGCCTCCATATGTGAAACTGAGTCATACGGATAGTCCCAAATCAGATGAGGAAAGGGCCATGATGGCCAAGGTCCCTTATGCATCAGCAGTTGGGAGCCTTATGTATGCTATGATAGCTACTAGACCAGACATTGCATTTGTAGTGGGAGTTGTTAGCCGGTATATGGCTAATCTAGGAAAGAGGCATTGGGTGCATCATGAGGTACATGAAGGGTACCAAGGAGATGTGCATCTGCTTTGGTAGAGGAGACATGCATGTACTTGGGTACACAGATTCAGACTATGCAGGGCATGTGGATAGTAGGAGATCCACTTCTGGTTATGTGTTCACCTTTGCAGGTGGTGCAGTGTCGTGGATGTCTCACATAGAGAAGTGCATTGCTTTGTCTACCATAGAGGCTGAGTATGTTGTAGCCATAGAGGGTTACAAGGAGGCTATATGGCTTGATCAGCTAGTGGGAGATTTGGGGACTCATACACGTGTACCGACATTGCATAGTGATTCCATGAGTGCTATTCAACTAGCACAGAATCTGGTCTTTCATGCAAAGACCAAACACATTGAGGTCAGGTACCATTTCATCAGCGAGGTACTTGAGGACAAGCACATAGAGCTTGTCAAGGTTCATACAGATGATAACCCTGTAGATATGCTAACGAAGGGTCTACCTAGCCAGCGGTTTGAGTATTGTTGTGTATTGATGGGCATTGGATAGTATGCTCACTGGTTGTTCTCCCTTAAAGGCACATTGTCCTTTAAGTGGGAGGTTGTGGGGGTTAAAGTTCACTGTGCCTTTACCCCGGTTATGTACAATACCCAAACACATATATAAATGAATGAAAAAGAAGATTAGAGTGGTTCTGCCCCTGCCAAAACTTGTGTGGCTCTCTGTCTCTCTCGCTCCCTCTTCCATTCTTGCTTCCGTTGAGAGTACATTTTGTACTTGTTCTCTAGATTCTGTCAAGCCTGTTAGAAATAGATCAACAGAATGTACACAGAGTGGAAGACTGATAGAATAGCCCAGGAGCTCACACCTTGTGGTGTGGGGATTGGGGGTGTGCATCAGATGTGCAAACTCATCAATAGACAATGAACTAGCCAGATACCAAAATAATATATTTATGTCCAAAGCTATGGACACAATATAAAAGAGATAGATCCAGAGTCCCACCAACGGAGTGGTCCTCAAATCTTACCACAAGGCACTTCTCCTATCTGCTGGCTATCTCTAGACTCGAGCCCACATGCTCCACCTCGAGCGTATGTAGACTCTCTGTCCGAATCTTAGCACCTTGCTACCCTAGTAGGCAATAGCCTAGGGTTTCAGCCTTGTGACCTAAGTCTACAGTAGCACCTCTTAACTCCTGGTTGTAGGCTAAAGGATCACGGTAAGCTGCTCCTATCTCCTCCTCTGATAGTTGATGTGCTAGATATGAAGAATGAGGTTGAATGCCTCCTTTTATTGGTCCAAAGGTCCCCTTGAAGTGACCGATTGGCTTGCCCTAATATGCTGACCAGTTTGCCATAAAATTGGATCCTTTTATCGGGCTATGGGCACATCTCTAGGGTTGTGCACTCCCAGCCTTGAAGTGGGGGCCTAGGCCCCCTTACTTTGTGTGCTAGCCCCCTCCCACTCCCCTCTATGCATGGGGCTTTGGGCTAACGTATGTGGCCCAACAGTTTCTTGGCCCTATGTAAGGGTAGGGTACTGCCCACTGCAACCCTCCCTTCCCTGCAACTCCTATGCTGCTGTCAGGCCACCTTCAAGGCCTTCTTGTAGGTCGCATCCCTGCCCATGGATCTACCATGTTGTCATACTACTTGTGTCCCTACGTATATATAACCACCATGTTTTGCGCCTCTCCCAAGCTCTTGTGTTGCCTCGCCACCTGTTGTAGGGCAAACATGTGTTCACAATCCTTGCCTCCTAAGTTCCATGGCTTTCTCTTCTTTGATGTGAGGTGCTACCCATGTGGTAGGCCCCTCTCTTTCTTCTCTTGGGCACATCCTGCCCTAGGTCTCCCTCCCCCATGCTCTCCTCATATGGGGGCTTACAGATGGGGAGGTGACCTTTCCAACACCCCCTCTCACCAACACCTCTCCACCCAATGCCAACATGTCGATGATGATGCTCCGGTAACTCCCTGGTTGTAGTCCTCTGGAACATTTCGTTGTCAAAGTCTTTTCATGGCTTTTCATTCAGTGGCTCTTGCTCCTCCGAGTCTAGTTCCGCTTGTGCACACCATCCTAGTACACACGTCCATCTCTAGTAGCACCTCCTAGCACCACCACCTTCAGTCACGTTCCTACCTTCGAACTTGAGATATCCAGATGCCATGATCTTCCGAGATATCCAGCTTCCAATTGTCCCCCTCATAATGAGTGAACAACCTGGAGTCTCCGAGCACCATGCTCTAAGGGTCTGTTTCAACCTATCCTTCCTTTTGCAAGGTCCGCAACAAATGAATATCTCCAGATAACCTGGACCACGAACTCTCACTAAATTGTCAAGCAGGTTCTCTTCTGGCTTCAGTACACTGTGTCCATCACCTTCTAGCAATCTGTGTCCGATATTTGAAGAAGCACTCACACTTCTTGTTTTGCCTTTGAAGAAGGCCAATTCCTTCCAATCTCACATTACTTGAGACAAATGAAGAGCAGCACGCTATAAAGGCTCAAATTGAGAACATCAAGTACATACCCAATCGTTGTACTACCTGTGTGCTCGCTCTGAAAGCAAACCATACACCTCATTGAGGCACATACCAATAACATGTGTAATCCTGTACTATCCCTTTTGAAGTACAGCATCCATCTGAACATGAAACCCTAGGGTACTCCATGGAATCCACCCTCATGTCAGTCTCAACAGCCACGCACCTAGAAGATACCAAGCACTCCATGTTGTCTTCACCTTCACAAAGATTTTTGACTCCTCATCGACCCACATCTCAATGTCAGACATCATCACTGTGGTTTCTAGGTTGGCATATCTGACCTCAGTAAGACACGGTGGAGATGTCACCAAAAATTACCACATTAGCTTTGGCTTTTGTGTCACCCTCTAAATCTAAGTCAGACTCCTTCCTCTTAATTTTTTTATCTGCCTTCTTCTTTTTGCAACCCTTCACAAAATGATTTGGCATGTCACAATAGAAGCACTTCTTCTCCTTCCTCTTGGAAGTGTCCTTGTCATCAGGGTCATCCTTCTTGGACTTGCCAGCGTTAGGCTTGCCTTTCCTTCGCCAGCATAATCCTTCGCTAGCAATGCCTTGTTGTCTTTGTCATTGTTGTAGAGCTTATCCCTAGCTTCTTCTTATAGCAGTAACGGACCTAACTCCTCAAAAGTTAGAGGTTTGGTCCTCTATCTTGCTGGCACAATCGTTGCAAAGCTTTTGAAACTTTGAGGTAGCCTCCTCAGTCCCATCAAGGCCAAATGGTACGAGTCCACCTTCTGACCAACTGCTGCCAGTAGAACCCTCACCACCTTGACCTTCATCAAGTGGTCATGTACCGAATCTCCCTCATCCATATCTAAGTTGTAGAGCTGATGCTAAAGAAGCAAGATCCGAGATGTGTTGTTTGTCTCATACAAATCCTTTAGAATGGTCCATGCCTCTACTGACATGTAGGCCATCTAGATGTGAGGAAGTAGAGATTCCACCGTAGTCGCTATGATAAATGCCAGAGCATGGGAATCTCTGTCTTCCCAAGCTTTGAGCTCCTCTCCATCTTTTGGCATGAGTATCTTCCCTTAATTGTCCACCATGTCCTTCGGCTTCTCCTCTACTCCCATTGTCAATTTCCACAGCTTCCAAGCCATGAAATGACCCCGAATCTTCACCTTCTAGATTGGGTGGTTTGTCCATCCAAGTTCCTTGACTCTCCAAAGTTTGGGATGATGAAATAAAGAAATCTAGAGGAGGAGGAAGGGAGAGCAGGGGCTCAAGAAACTAAAGAGATCAACATCTCTGCGTATTGAACCACACAGCAAAGTCAAAAAAACTCAATCTTCCATAGACCAGAACTCTGAATACACCTGGCTAAACCTGAGTCACCCTCCTTCTCACAAGGGCACTGTCCTCTAGTCATGGAAGTCGATTCCCAAGAGCCTCTGAATCAGGGTCATCCTTTAGCAAGGTCCTTGCCTTCACACTCCCACACCTGTGAGCCTCCTACTTGGCCTCTAATACCATGTTAGAAATGAACCAACAAAGGGTACACATAGCTAAAGACTGACAGAATAGCCCAGGAGCTCACACAATGTGGTGTGGGGTGTGGAATCACATACTTTTTAACTGAATTTGCATCAAATAGATGTGCATACTCATCAATATATAATGAACCAACCAGATATAGAAGACATCAAAATAATATAATTTCATCCAAAGCTATGGAGATAATACAAAAGAGATAGATCCAAAGTCCCACCAATGGTGTGGTCCTCTGATCTTACCCCACAATGTTCTTCTCCTATTTGCTCTCGGCTATCTCCAGACTCTCGAGCCCGCAGGCTCTACCTCGAGCGTATATAGACTCTTTGTCTGGATCGTAGCACCCTGCTACCCTAGTAGGCAGCCTAGGGTTTCAACCTTGTGAGCTAAGTCTACAGAGCAGCACCTCCATCACTCCTTTACCTCCTGGTTGTAGGCCAAAGTTGCTCCTATCTGCTCCTCTGATGGTTGACCTACTGGATATGAAGAATGAGGTTGGATGCCTCCTTTTATAGGCCTAAAGGGCCCCTTAGTGGCTGGCTGGCCTGTCCTAATATGGCCGACTAGTTTGCCATAAAACCGATCCCGCATGCCCCCTTTTTATTGGATTGTGGGCACATCTCTAGGGCTGTGTGCTCCTTGCCTTGAAGTTGGGGCCCTGTCCCCCTTGCTTTGTGTCCTACCCTCTATGCATGGGGCTATGGGTTGGCCTATGTGGCCCACTAGTTTCTTGTCCCTATATAAGGGCAGGGTGCTGCCCATTGCATCCCCTCCCTTCCCTACAACTCTTGTACTACTACCAGGCCACCTTCAGGACCTTCTTGCAGGTCGTAATCCCTACCCATTGATCTGCCATGCTACCATACTGCTTGCATCCATACCTATAGATAGCCACCATGTTTTGTGCCTCTCTTAGGCTCTTGTGCTACCCTACCATCTGTTGTATGGCACACATCTACCCACATTCCTTGCCTCCTGGGTTCCATGGCTTTCTCTTCTTTGATGGAGGTGATGCCCATATGGCAGGTCCCTCTCTTTCTCTTGGGCACATCTTGCCCTAGGTCTCCCTCCCCCATGCTCTCCTCATATGGGGGCTTAAAGATGGGGGGGTCACCTTTCCAACAAAGCCTTAGTGGTGGGCTTTCTTGTACGTTTGAGTAGCAAGTTTTGGGTCCAAAAAAGGAATATGAAAGTCCAAGCCTTGTGACAACATGGAGCCTCACATTGAGCCATCCACCTCAATGTATCATGATTCAAGAAAGAGCTTCATCTCTACGGTGGGACGAAGCATGCGATGTCAAGATGAAGATGTGATGATGGATGATCAAGAACAACCTCATGTACAATCGCATTTTGCCTGGCAATAAAGCAATGCACCTCGAGTGCAAGACCCTTCTATGGACTAGGTGTTTGATCTCAAACTAGAAAGATTTTGTACTTCTTCTCTAGATCCTCTCAAGCCTGTTAGAAATAGATCAACAGAGGGTACATAGAGTGGAAGACTGATATAATAGCCCAGGAGCTCACACCATGTAGTGTGGGGACTGGATGTGCATCAAATGTGCAAACTCATCAATAGACAATGAACTAGCCAGATATAGAAGAAACCAAAATAATATTTTTGTGTTCAAAGCTATGGACACAATACAGAAGAGATAGATCCACAGTCCCACTAATGGTGTGGTCCTCTAATCTTACCAAAAGGTACTTCTCCTATCTGTTGGCTATCTCTAGACTCGAGCCCATGTGCTCCACCTCGAGTGTATGTAGACTTTCTGTCTGGATCTCAGCACTCTGCTACCCTAGTAGGTAGCCAAGGGTTGCAGCCTTGTGAGCTAAGTCTATAGTAGCACCTCCAGCACTCCTTTAACTCTTCATTGTAGGCCAAAGGATCAGGGTAAGCTATCCTATCTCCTCCTCTGATAGGTGACATGCTGGATATCAAGAATGAGGCTAAATGCCTCCTTTTATAGGTCCAAAGGTCCCCTTGAAGTGATCGACTGTCCTACCCTAATATGCCGACCAATCTGCCATAAAACTAACCCCACAGGCTCCTTTTTATTGGGCTGTGGGCACATCTCTAGGGTTGTGTGCTCCCTACCTTGAAGTGGGGGCCTAGGCCCCCTTGCTTTGTGTGTTAGCCCCCTCCCACTCCCCTCTATGCATGGGGATGTGGGCTGACCTATGTGGCCCACCAGTTTCCTGGCCCTATATAAGGGCAATGTGCTGCCCACTACAGCCCCTTCCTTCCCTGCAACTTCTATGCTGCTGCCAGGCCATGTTCAGGGCGTGTTGGCATTGGGTGGAGATGTGTCAGTGAGAGGGGGTGTTGGAAAGGTCACCTCCCCATCTGTAATCCCCCATATCAGGAGAGTGTGAGGGAGGGAGACCTACGGTAGGATGTGCCCAAGAGAAAAGAAAGAGGGGGGCCTGCCACATGGGCAGCACCTCACATCAAAGAAGAGAAAGGCATGGAACCTAGGAGGCAAGGACTGTGGGCACATGTCTACCCTAGAATAGGTGGCGAGGCAACACAAGATCCTAGGAGAGGCGCAAAACATGGCGACTATCTATACGTAGGGACACAAGTAGTATGACAGCATGGCAAATCCATGGGTAGGGATACGACCTACAACTTCCTTATCCAATCTTCACTAATTTAATGTTGACGAAGGTTGGTAGGGAAGTTGTCCAGGGTCCATCCACCTCGAGTTTTCATATCAGGATATTTGCTCCAAAACTCCTTGATGGGGTTACCGGGAAGTGGTATCTCATCAAAATCATACCCATCATTGGAACTTGGCATGGGAGTATGAATTGGATTATTCGAATCTTGAAATTCAAAATCAAATACTGTGTCATTTTTTGCTGATGGTAGCACAAGGTCAGCAGAGGTGATGACGGGGCAAGGAGAGAATCTGGGGACATGGGGGAGAAATATGGAAGAGTATTAGTTGTGGAAGGGGGAGTAGAGGGGAGGGGGGGAAGAATTGGGCAAATGGTTTGAGAAGCTTGGTAATCCTCGAGGGTAGGATTAGTAAGGGAGGGGAAGAAGCTAGGTGTGAAGGGTTCGTAAGTTTGTGACTGTTGGGTTAGTTAAAAATGGTGAGAGGCATGAGCAAAGAGACGATGGAGGAAATAGATGTTAGGATGGAGCTTGAGGAAGGTTAGGAGGGTGGTAGCAGCAAGGGTAAGTGAGATTATGAGGTTGGTAGAGAAAGTGGTTAGATATGGGAAGTTGGATGTGAGATATGCCCTGTCATCTTCCGACACTTCTTTTTGCTGGTGCGATGGGATCATCAGCTGCATGGGTGGGATGTCAGTTCATGCCTTGCAAATAATAGTGATGGCCTTTCTAGCAATGGCAACAAACCAGCAATAACCCTGAGGGAAGGACTACCCATGAGGCATACATATGCAATGAAAGAATCCATCCTGAGTGCTATAAATCTGGCATGTGTTGATAGACGGAAGATATTTTTCTCATCTTCGGACAAGTCTTGGAAATTATGCGCAGAGTTTTGGTCCCTATGGAATGTTCCCATTTGATTGTTCGATGAGAGGATATGATCTTGATTTGGAGTTGCTTCCATTGGATAAGCACACATGCATTGAGGTGATCTTCCACTTCTAGAGTAGCCACAAGCTCTTGGTACGCCACTGTTGTGCATTGTAGTGGGGCTTCATTGGTGTTTTCCATTACCTCATTGTTGTGTACTAGCAATTGGAGTTTAAGCTTGGAGATGATTATCTTTTGGGAGTGCATCACATCCATTTTTTCTTTGTATTTCTGGTAGATGGATGTATATGCCTCCTTAAGCTTTCTCATTTGAATGGTGACCTTCGCCTGTTGAGGACTGTCTTCAGTGGTAGTGGACCACTGGTCCAAGACCTATGCTTGTGAAGTGCTGGCCTCTTTAGTGGTAGCAATTTGGTCCTTTAAGATTCTGCATTCCCTTGTAAGCTCGTCAATATTGAAGGCACGTACTGCCAAAGACTATTTCATGTCTTCAAGATTGTCTTTGCAATCCTGGAGCTCTTCTTCTTTGTGAATTAGAGTGAGTCGGGCTTGTGCCACTACCTCCATCTGTTGAGCATGTGCGGAGGTCAAGGAGTTATAGTAGGTCTGTAGGATTGCCATTGCTTGTACTGCTGCTGTCAGCTATCTTTGGCTTTGGTAGAGGTTGGAGGTCACATCCCTCACCGCCTTCTCTTGAGCTTGGAGAGCTTGATTCATGTGCACTTCTTCTACCTCCTTCTCATCTATTTGCGCTTGAAGTGCCTTGACCTCTATGGTGATTTCCTGGAATTGGTCTTGAATTTTTGTTGGAGTCTATCTGTCCAATTCTATTGCATATTCTTCCTTGGCCAAGCTAGTGGCGATACTGCTGATATAAGTGGTGCCCATGTAGCCATCCTGATGATTCTATAGTACTTGTGGGAGGTTGTTCCAATGGTATTTCGGTCACTTGTGTACAATAGTCATACTGTTGATTTGGTACTAGCTCCCCTTGTGGCTCATGTACTGGCATGGTGTCGATGGGCAGTGCTGGTGGTGATGTAGCCTCAGGCTCTAGTGCCGATGACCTCGGGCTTTACTGTCGGGGTCTTGCCTCAGACTCTGGTTGTTGCTGTTGTTGGAGATATATTGATTACAATTGTGCACTGAGATGTAGCATCTCATGGGGCAATTCCTCAATTCCAACCTCCAGAATAGACATTTCTTCTGAGGTATCTGCATTTTCCAATGTGATAGTAAGAGAAGTTGGTGATGGATCCCATACTGGTGAGAAGGGAATGTCCAACTCCTCAATTGGTATTAGTGACTAGGGCAAATGACTAAGTGCTGGATCTAGTCTTGCTTTAGTTTCCTACTCAACAAACAAATGTGCGGAGTGGAAGGGATCTGTTCTTGCTGCACTTAACCCAAGGATTGTGAATAGAATTGTGCTGCTTCCTTAAGGCGAGGGTTAAGGATGGTGTGAAGTAATATGCCATCCCTATGGATCAGTGTGCCCTTGGCGAGGAGAGGCTATACTTCGAGAAATTTGGCATCAACAGGCCATGTAGGGTATTTGGCACCTTGTGTTGGGAGTGAGAAAGTCCTTTGAATGACTGTACTTATCGAGGATAATGCTAAGTGGGCTCTGATGTATATTGATGGTACCGTACTTCCCAATGTATGCATCGTTGGAGTGGTAAGAATGGAGAAAGTCCTTGATGTATGTGGTCATTGTAGGACTTTCCTCCAAGGATTCCAGGCTCTCATACAAATTGCCTAGACCCCTTTGCTCTAAGTAAGATGTTGTTTCCTTAGAAAGAGCATAAGTCGATGTAGGTGGCCACACAAGTTCCAATGACTAGGCCCCATCAATGGTTTTGTAAACTGGTGGTGACTGGGGTGGCATTTGTTCTTCTTGGTCATGCACTGAATCCTCCTCAGAGCTATCACTCTAGACCATAAATGCATGTGGTCACTGTAGTTGAGAGGATGTAGATGGTTGCAAACTCTGGAGGGGATCTCCTGGTTGAGACGGTGGGCTCTTTCTGCGCATCCTCTTTAGTGGCGGCATTTTTTCTAAACCTGCATCCATGTGCGTGTGGTATACCATTGATCATTATATTTGTTGGCATGCAGGTATGACCTTTGTGTGTGTTTGTGAGAGATCTTATTTTTCTACATGCTTTGAGAGTGTGGAATGAAAGTGTGTGGCATAATTATTCATGCAATCATCTATGTATCTAAGCAAAAGCGTGTGAGTGCACATGACCTAGTAGCTAGGTAGGGACTAACTAGATGCTTTTTTTTTGTTTCTAGGATTTCACAGGGTAGCTAGAACTCAGGAATCACTTCTTAGCCCTAGGTTGAAATCAATTGATGCTACCTATATGTGCAAAGACGTATATATGCAAGTGAGTGCTCATGATACAATCTATTCCTAACTAAGGAAGACTTGGGTTTCCCAAATCTTTGTTTTTGTCGGGAATGGCTTGCATGTTGAAGTAGTAGCACTTCAGTCGGCTCCCGTTTATTGTTGTGTTGAATTGGACTCCATCCAATGTTTCTAGCAACATAGCTCCGATGGGATTCATCTTTCTTACTCGGTAGGGTCCTTGACCTAGATACTTCATTTTCCCCTTGTGTACTTTGGCATTGTATAACAAGACCAAGTCACCTTCCTTGATGTCTTTAGCTTTAAGATTTGTTTCGAACCATGCCTTTCTTCTGTGTTTTTTTGTTATCATGGCATGGTAGGCGACTAGTCTTGTCTCTGTATGCTTCTCCAACTGATACAGTCTTTCTTTCAAGGATTCATGATCTCCCATGCATTCTTGTACTGCTATGTGTAGGCTTGGTATTACAAATTCTAGTGGGACCACAGCTTCAAGGCCGTACACCAATTGAAAAGGTGTGTTCCCTGTACTAACCTTGAGTGTGGTTCGGTTGCCCATAAAGCTGCATTTAGTTTTTCTACCTAATTAGAGCACTATGGTTCTACTACCTTGGTGAGGATAATGCATAATATTTTGTTGGTGGATTCGGCCTGTCCATTCCCTTGGGGGTAGTAGGGTGTGCTTTTTCTATGGATTACCATAAAGCCAAACAAGAGTTCTTGGATTACCTCATTGACAAGATGTGTGCCTCTATCCAACACAATTTCAATGGGGCATCCGAATCGGTGATCACATTCTCGTATAAGAATCTTGATGTGCTTTTGGCATCTACCTTTCTAATTGCTTTAGCTTCAGCCCATTTTGTAAAGTAATCAGTGGCCACAATAATGTAGCATGCCTATGTTCCCTTTGTTGCTGGATGGATGGGACCCACATAGTCAATCCCCCAATATTCAAATGGTTTTTGTGGAACAGCTATTGTTATGGGATTGAAGTCTTTGTGTTGTGGTTTAGTAGTCCATCGGCATACATCACAGCCTTTTACATATTCATAGGCATTTGCCCAAAGTGTTGGCCATCAGTAGCCTACAAGGAGGACTTTTCTTGCTATGGCTTCCCCTTGGAAGTGTCCTCTTGCAATGCCTTCATGGACTTCACTCAGGATTAGCATGATCTCATGAGGCATTACACATCTTCTTAATACCTAGTCCTTGCTTATCTTGTACAGTTGTCCTGCAATGAGTTGATATGGTGCAACCTTTAAAATTAGTCTTTTGGCATCCACTGCTTTCATTTCAGGGGGTGGTCTTCCAAGTACCCAATGATATATCCACACCACTCTGGAATAGCATCTATTTGAAATACTATGGCATCTGGCAAGTCGTCTTCTACTCCAGTGGCTTCTTCTTCCAACTTGACATGAGAGATGTGATCGAGAATGTGGTGTTGGGCATCTTTGCGGACCACTATTTTGAAGTTGAATTCTTGAAGCAAGAGGGGCCATCTAGTTATTCTTCCTATTGTACATGGACGGTTCACAAGATAAAGTAATGCTTGATGGTCGGTGTAGAAGACAAAATCATTTGCCAGTAGATAGTGCCGAAATTTCTTAACACTCTACACCATTGCTAGGGCTTCTCTTTCTGTGGTGGCATGGTTGATCTCCGCATCATTGAGTTATCGACTGTTGAAGTAGAAGGGGTAATCTTTCTTATGTTCACTAGGTTGACAAAGCACACTCCCAATTGCATACTTGGATCCACCAGTATGAACATGAAAATCAATATCCCAATTGGGAGATATAAGGATGGGTGCTATGATTAGGCGCCACTTTAAAAGCTCAAAGGCTTGGTCGCACTCTTCTGTCCATAAGAATTCCACTAATAATTTGTAAAGTGGTCTGGTTATCATGGCATACCACAAGATAAATCTTTTATAATAGCCGACATGTCCCATAAAGACTTGTACACCTTTGGAATTTGTAGGAGGCAGCAATTCCATGATGATTTTGATTTTTTCCACGTTAGTTTTGCAATCACATGTTGAGAAATAATCTGTCCCAAAACAACTCCATGGGTGACCATGAACTAGTATTTTGTTGGATTTAGGGAGATGCCATACTCCCTACATTTGATGAGTACTACTTCAAGACATTTGAAGTGGTCTTTTTTGTTCGAGTGGATGCACAAATCATCCAAGAACACCTGTAAAAACTTATTCAGAAATGACTTGAAAGCTATGAACATGATTCACTAGAATGTGATCGGGGAATTTACAAAGGCCAAATGGCACGACTCTATATGCAAAACTACCACATTCTGTAGCAAATGCTATTTTTGATTGGTTTTTAGGAGCAATTTGCACTTGGCTATAGCCACTGAAGCCATCCAAGAAGCTATATATTTTAGAACCTGCCACCTTTTCCAACACTATTTCTATTAAGGGTAGCTGCATTTAGGCACAATGATGATGGGTGAAACCCAATCAGTGTGCTCTATCTCGTAGATGAATCCAGCATCTAGGAGGTTTTCCAACTTGTCATAAACCATGGTGCCATACTTAGGAATTGTGTGATAAGGTCCACATACCTTAGGGAGGGCACCTTCCCTTATAGGTATCGTGTGTATTGCCACGTCCGGTGAAATTCCTTTCATCTCTTTGTATGACCATGCTAGGCAGTCAAGGTATTCCATGACCTTCTCCTCCTCCTCCTCCTTCCTCCTCCCTTATCCTCCTCCCTCCTGCTCCTCCTCCTCCCTCCTCTCTCTTCTTTCCCCCATGCTCTTACACCTTCTTCCTCTCCCACTCCTATGCTCCCCCTAAACCATTAGTTCCTCAACCCTTAACCTCCATGATCTACGAGGGAGACGAGTTCTCCACCACCATGTACTCTACCCTGAACCTTGGATCCTCCTTCTAACCCTTGAACCTCTTCTAATCTCTGGAACCTCTTCTAAACTTTAGAACCTCTCTCTAAACCTTGGAACCTCCTTCTAAACCCTGAACCTCCCTCTAACCCTTAAACTCCTCCTAAACCCTTCAACCCCCAATGAAGTCAAAAGCCTTCATTACCTCAACCATGATGATGCACATTCCTTTCACACATGCATGCACTATGTTTGCTTACCACACTTAAGCCTATGTCTCTCACCGAAATACGGCTCGAGGTCCTAAGGTACATGTATACTACAAATGACAACCCCAATATATCTATAGGTGACAAAAGCCTCGGAACCCTACATACATAGAATACCCTGCCTTTTTTGCGGAAGCCATGGGAAAGAGCCAATAGTGATGGCCATCATGTATCTGAGCATATGCAATAAAAAAATGTGAGGATGCCCAATGCATGGCTTATATCCTCATACGGTGTCATAACTTGAATGGGTTGATCTAAGGCCAACTATATAATTAATTAGTAGTGCGGATTGTGTTTGCTTGATATTAATTTGGAAGATTCCTCTCACTGAGGATTGTTCTAGAACTATCTACTAAAGTCATGTCCTATCTTCTAGCTACTACATTCTATTAAGAGTACGTGCACATGTGAGATGCCTTACAATATCACCCATATTGGGTTATAATAAGGCATCATTCAAAGTTGATATGTGTCTGAATTAAACTTCATTCAAAGAGGGTCACACTACATGAAACCAACACAACTAACATGAAAAATGTTATGCTTTTTAGTCATACACTCAATTCAAAGTCACCACTATGTTCACATTGTAGCTTCCTGCAAATGACACGTGTTTGAGTTAAACTTCATTCAAAGAGGGTGACACTACATGAAACCAAAACAACTAACACGAAAAAAATTATGCTTTTGAGTCATACACTCAATTCAAAGTCACCACTATGTTCACATTGTAGCTTCATACAACATCTATCCCATGTTCATATTTCTTAAAAAATCTAAAATAATAATATCATATTATCCATCTTGGGCTACATCCATTCGAGCATCAACATCCTCATTTTCTATCATAGAATTTTCAATCCTATCTTTGAATCCTTACTCAATTTAGATCTCCATCTCACCAACTTTCCATTATGATGAGATGGTTGGATATGGCTGGTTATATTGCCATGTTGAACATGAGAGTTTGTCAATGTCAATGCCAAGAAATCATTGGTTTTATAAAAGAAAACTGCTACCCTAACTAAGTTCTCTCTCTCCAAAGTAAGTGAGGTCCCCAATGCAACCTTCCACATGCAACAATGGATGAGTATGACATCAAGTTTAGTCTTAAGTGTGTCGAGAACATGAGCAAAAGAAAGAGAGCCAAATACTCTCGAGTGACCAATAGAGGGCTTAGTTCTTGTGAATGCCTCAAGTTAGGTGTCATGTTTTTGCAATGAATGTTGGGACTCGTATTCATCAAGTACATAGTTGTGTCACATGCCTCGGCCCAATACTGCCTTGGAACATTCTTCTCATCAAGCATGCATCTAGATGACTCTGTAATCGCCCTATTTTTTTGTTCACCAACCACATTTGCTGAGGGGTACATCTGCATGTGAACTAACATGTGATGCCACATGATGTTTGCAAAAGGAATTGAACTCTATGGACTTGTATTCACCTCCATTGTCACAATGGCAAATCTTTAGGTGCATGTAAGTCTACTTTTCTACCAAGGCTTTGAAGTCTTTGAAAGTGTTAAATGCATCAGACTTCTATTTCAATGCTTCCTACGATGCTTGCATTACTATGCATGAGTATGCTATCGACCCTTTGATTTTGTGGGGTGTTTCATTCCCCATCATGACGCTCTCTCTTGGGTTCCGATCGGGACAGAGATAAGAGAACTATTCTTTCTCAGGTGTCATGTGGTTGCTCGCACCAGAGTCAAACCACCATGTGTCCTCATCCTTCTGTGCCTTAGATGTAGACTACGATGTGAGAACTTTGTGTTGATAGTCTTGAGAGTTGTCTTCATCATAGGCATAGTGGACGGATTGCCATTGATGATGGTTGCCTCGATGAGGGCTGTGAGACCTATTTGACTAGCCTGTAGTGGCTAAATTCCTTTGTTTCTTTTTGCATTTTGGTCCCCAATGGCTTGGAATGAGGCTGGAATGTTGTGATAGTTGCAATTTCCCTCGCGTCTAGGAGTACTTCTTTGATTTCCTCCTCTTCCAGAGTTACCTTTACCTCTAGGATTCCATGTCACCCTCTCAGTAGGAGGACCATGACTCTGAGCCAATGAAGGTAGAGATTGTCTGCCTTGGTACTGACCTTTTCCTTGATTGCTAGAGCATCCAAAGTTCTTGACTTTTCCCCTGTACGACCCTCTTACACCTCCTCTTGCTGTGAAGGCAATATCATGATTCTTCGAATCTATTTTAAGACCATGTCTCAATTGCTCCTGCATGAGCATGTCTCACATGAGTTGAAATGTTGGAGGTGCATCTCGGTGACTAATACAGTCACAAACTACCCATAATATTGTCCAAGTCCATTGATGGCAAGTTGGACTAGTCTCTCTTGTTTGAGCTGATCACCAAGGTCCTTCAATCTGAGTAAGCAGTCAGGACCTTTTACAAGGCTTGTAGAAGTGGCGCAGAACCGAATGCGAAAATAGTCAACTAGTGACTTTACAAGGTGGCATGTGTGTGCAAAGCTGCAATTGTCCTGAATCAAGAACCCAAAGTGCCAAGTGACTCAACGAGAGTGAATCTACCCTTTGTTAAAGAATGGAATAGGTGTTGATATGTGTGAGATGAATGCCGATGATAGGTTCCATAGGGGCTGACACTATTTGGGAACTAATCGAGAATTTTGGGCACGGCTTCAAATTGGATTTTGTGGATTATCTTCTATAAGGTAGCTAGTCCTATAACTTGTCTATAAGTCGATCGATATGAAAAAACAACAAAATAGATTTTATCTTCATTTGGTTTGTGCTAGGTTCAGAGAGGATGATATTTGATTAGGAGGGATGTCGATGAAGAGGTTTTTGCAAATGCTGCAAAATGAAAATGCCAAATGTCAAATTTGATGTGACAGGTACGTAGAGCGCGAGTTGATGAGCAATTTTGATTCTTGCAATGTCTCCAAATTCGACCTGGATAAAAAGATACAGCCCTCAGAGGAAAGATAAAATTTTGAGAATAAAAAAAGGATGCAATGATGATGTGGAAGATGGGTGGTTACATGTAGTGTGCCTGTGAAGTAGAGATGCTAAGGTGGCATTGTGGGCTGGCATTGCCACATGTCAGGTGAGGTGGTAGTGATGATGTGGCATTGTCACAAGGACAAGTGACATGGCACAACTGTGGGCTAGCATTGCCACATGTCAGGTGAGGTGGTAGTGACGATGTGGCATTGTCACAAGGATAGGTGACATGGCACAATAAGTGGATAAGGGATGATGTGGCAACTAACTACACTTGATGACATGGTAGGTGAGGTTTAGTCAAAGTAACCAGGGTTAGGTGAATTAGGGTGACGTGGCAAAAAATTGACCACCCCCCACAACCAAGGTAAATATAAACGAACCATTGTGCTAACCAAGGTTAACACCTAACCCTGGTTAGAATCTATCTACCATGTGTAAGGTATGAAGCAACCGCCACCTTATCTTCGCCAAGTCTTCTAAAGTGACAAATAGAATTTGGATCACTTTCATGGATTGTAGCAAATGCAACTACTTCTCTTTTGCAACATAAAATCACCTCCATCCCCGGAATAAATTTTGTAGCCATCTCCTTTGTGAGTTTCCTTTGCAAACAAGCTATAACAACCATTATAAAGAACATTAGTCTCTTCTCAATAATCTACTTTATTAATGATTTAAAAATCTAGATCTTGTTTAAAAATTTAATCAGACCCTAACCAATAACAACCGTAAACCAATAACCACCCTAAACCCTAAAGCCTAAACCGTAAACCAATAACCACCCTAAACCCTAAAGCCTAAACCGTAAACCAAAACAACCCTAAACCCTAAACCCTAACCAATAACAACCCTAAACCCTAACTCCCAAACCCTAAACCCTAAACCCTAAACCCTTAAAACTAACCCCCAAACCCTAAACCCTAAACCCTAACCCCTAAACCCTAAACCCTAACTCCCAAACCCTAAACCCTAAACCCTACCTCCCAAACCCTAAACCCTAAACCCTAACCCCCAAACCCTAAACCCTAAACCCTAAACCTTAAACCCTAACCCCCAAACCCTAAACCCTAAACCCTAAACCCTAACCCCTAAACCCTAAACCCTAAACCCTAACTCCCAAACCTTAAACCCTAAACCCTAAATCCTAAACCCTAACCCCCAAACCCTAAACCCTAAACCCTACCTACTAAACCCTAAACCCAAACCACCAAACTCTAAACCCTAACCCCCAAACCCTGAACCCTAACCCTCAAACCTTGAACCCTAAATCCTAACTCCCAAACCTTAAACCCTAAACCCTAAACCCTACCCCCCAAACCCTAAATCCAAACCACCAAACCCTAAACCCTAACTCACAAACCCTAAACCCTAACCCTAACTCACAAACCCTAATTCCTAATTCATAAAACCTAAACCCTAAACCCTAACTCACCAAACCCCAAACCCTAAACCCAAACCACGAAATCCTAAACCTTAAATCCTATGAGTGTTTTCAGTAATATCATTTATTTAAGTAATAGTTTTAATTAGAATTCATAAGTAATAGTGGAATTGATAGTTGGGAGGGTGGTAGTGGGAGAAAGGGAGAGTAGGAAAGTGGAGAAAGGGAGTGTGGGAGGGTGGTAGTGGGAGAAAGGGATAGTGGGAGAGGGAGTGGGAATGGGGGTGGTGGGGGTGGGGGTGGGAGGATGGGAGTTGGAGTGGGAGAGGGAGTGGGAATGGGGGAGGTGCGGGTGGGGGTGGGAGAATGGGAGTGGGAGTGGGAGAGGGAGTGGGAATGGGGGAGTTGGGGGTGGGGTGAGGGTGGGAGGATGGGAGTGGGAGTGGGAGGGGTGGGGAGTGGGAGTGGGAGGATGGGAGTGGGAGAGGGAGTGGGAATGGGGGAGGTGGGGGTGAAAGTGGGAGGGGTGAGGTGGGAGGATGGGAGTGGGAATGGGGGAGGTGGGGGTGGAAGTGGGAGGGGTGGGGTGGGAGGATGGGAGAGGGAGTGGGAATGGCGGAGGTGGGGGGGTGGGAAAATGGGAGTGGGAGTGGGAGAGGGAGTGGGAGGATGGGAGTGGGAGGGGTGAGGTGGGAGGATAAGGGTGGGAGAATGGGAGTGGGAGTGGGAATGGGGGGGGGAGGGGTGGGGGTGGGAGGATGGGAGTGGGAGTGAGAGGTGGAGGTGGGAGGATGGGAGTGGGTGGGAGAATGGGAGTGGGAGTGCGAGTGGGAGTGGGAGAGGGAGTGGGAATGGGGGAGGTGGGGGTGGGGTGAGGGTGGGAGTCGGAGGGGTGGGGTGGGAGGATGGGAGTGGGAGAGGGAGTGGGAATGGGGAAGGTGGAAGAATGGGCGTGGGCGTGGGAGTGGGAATGGGGGAGGTGGGGTGGGAGGATGGGGGTGGGAGTGGGAGTGGGGTGGGAGGATGGGAGTGGGTGGGAGAGGGAGAGAAGATAATCTAATGGAGAGGCCAATGGGAGAGGAGATAATGATATAGAAGGACCAATAAGAGAGAAGCACTTAAAACCCTAGTTTTTCTTATATATACTCTCCTTCTCTCATTGTTTCTCTCATTTCAACAAGGAAGAGCAAGAGGAGAAGCAAAAAGAGGAGGAAGAGCAAAAGCAAGCACAAGCATAGAGAGAGAACTTAGAGAGAAAAAAGTGAAGGAAAGACTTTTAGAGAGAGATTATAAGAGAGAGAGTCTTGCTGCCTCGCAGTATACCTGAAGTTGAGGCAATGGAAGAAGAAGTAGGACGATCTAAAGCGGTTCACATAGAGCCCCTAAAAAATAAACCTCGATGTCAAATGCAAAAGGCAAATACTTCACGAGCTACAGTTCCAAGTCCTATAACTCGAAAAAGAGGTCGTTCATATACAAAGAAAGGGCAAAGAAGAGAAGAGGAAGAACACGAAGAGGATGCGGAGGGTCTTGAAATGGAGTCAGATCTAGAAGCAGAAATGTTATCAATGAAGAACCTAAATCTTCGCTTGAATGAGGCTGTGACAAATGAGGATCCAGGATATATATGGGGCCAGAAGACTCAAGTTATACATGCTTCAATGATGGTCAAAGCAAGTGTCTTCACCAACAGCAGGACCTTAGATACAGTCTATGCTGAAAAGATTTTTCAGGCTTTGATTGATGGAAAAAAACCAGTTGTTTCTAATTTGGTACTCCGTCCAAGAACATTTTGGCCAGTCATGGGAGATTATAGTCAATCCATCAATTTCTCTCAGCCTATAGATTTTGAGATGTAATTCACTAAGTTCCGCGGAAAACAAGTTCCCTCACTTCAAGAAGGATAGAGTTCAGTGAATGATCCAGAATGACATATAAGGAATGCCAAGAGAAATTTCTTAGCTCATTGTACATTTGAGGCAATAGATGGTTAGCAGTATGCCTATGCTTGTAATGAGCGCTCTAGAGATGCATACAAGAAAGGAGAAATTTTTTATCAAACCTTCGTGAGTGTGCCTCAATTTCACTACTATTCTGCATGCATTTGTATCTTCAAGAACGAGAAAAAATATTTGATTGAGTCGGAAAGACTTAATCATGACATTTATGCACTACGAAAAATCACCTCCACTTCAGAGATGTTGCTCAAAGCTAGGACCATATGGAAAACTTTTCATTCTCCTTTGACCACTCTCAAAAGAACTGCAACTAAAGTGGAAACGGATAATCTTGTTGACTTCTACACCTGCTTGAGTGCCATTGTACCAAGGGGAAAGCAGGAAGAAAGAGCAGAGGTGATTACAAGCTTTAAGACAGTAAGGGATAGGTATCAAGACTACACAAGCATACTTTTCCATAGTGATGAAGTTTTTCATCAGATCAAAGATGTGTGTCTTGCATGTGAGAAAGGAGATGTTACATATGAGGCTCCATCATTGATTAAAGAGAAGGCAAAGAAGATTGAGAAAAAAGAGATGACAGCTCGGATGTGGAGGCCTTTAAGAAACTTACCAGACAAATACGCAAGTCTTGCTGTAGAGAAATTAATGGTTTTTTGGCAAAAAGGATAAAGATCATTGCATGGAAGATTGTATCATCCAACAGGTCAAGCGTGATGCAGTAAAGAGTGCAATTGAATATTTATTGGCAGAAAAAAATATTCCAATTAGCCAATGTAAAATTGATCATAGCATTGTGAGGCAGATGGCATCAGCTTTACCGTCACCTAAACAGAAGGCTTGGGTGCATAAATGGGTGAAGGTAGAAGATGATGGATCTGAAATTACTCCTATGACAAGTGACATTCCGGAAAATGTGTATGCATATGCACAAAAAGTCATCAATAAGCACACTCTCAGAAAAGAAAAAACTTTGAACAAGGGCTTTTTTTTCATACATGAAATCATTTCAGAGTCTGGAAAGAGTGTTGAGTGCAAGGGAGTTTCATTGAATGATTTTTTGTTCGACGACACTGCTTGGGAGAGACCTCAGCTTTTCTTTGTCTATGAAATATCACTGGATGACATTCGTCAACTCCTTGACAGAATATTACATACCACCATTGGTAGAGTGGGACAATGTAACATAGTCATATTTGCTGATAAAGATGACAAGGAACAAATGTCTGCTACCCTAGAAAAACAATATGGCAATGAGCTTAAGATTTACAATGGTATATACTCAAGAAAAAGGGACAAGAGAGAATGCGGTCTCAAGATACAGAGTCTTGAAACCTTTTTCTTGTGCATGAAGAGCCCTTACAATGATCACTCCTTACAAAACAATATAAGAGGGAATGCAAAGAGATTGCAACTACTGCTGGAAGAGCATGAAGCTCCAAGTCCCCTCCATCGCAACGCAAATCACTATGAAAGACCAGCAAAAAGTGCTGATCTTTTAATTAGTATGATGGAATTTTTGCTACCATCCGGATGGGAAGTCACATTGTATCCAATGGGACATTTGTTTGAAGCTCTTATCAGAAAAGGACACAATGTAAATATTATTGAGAGCCCTGCTTGCTTAGAATACCTTGATACCGTGGCTTCTCTCACAATAAAGTATGATAAGAAAGGTCCGATCTCACATGAAGAGGATGCTGACATAGAGATGGTCATGTATGATGAGAGCAAGAAAGATGATGAAAATGATGAAAGCTCTGGATATGATAGTGAGGACACCAGCGATAGTAAGGAAGCAGATAAAGATGGATATGACATTGACCTTGCCTATGAAGGTTACATAAAAAGACCACGAAGATATGTAGAGGTATGAAAACTTATGTTTAATTTTCTTTATTCATTTAAAGGTCTTTTTAAATTTATAATTAATTTAAAATTTTGAATCTCATAATTATTTTATCCTTTTATAGGAGAAGGGAAAGGAGGAGGATGAGGAGGACATAGCTAGAGTAGAGAATATAGAAAGCTCATCTCAAGAAAGCAAAGCTGCTCTGGCTATCCATCGGATGACTCTAGAAAATAATCATACCTTGCAGCAAATGGAGAAGTCATTTCAAGTTAGGTTTCAAGTTCGAGAACAACCTCTTACTTTTCTATTCGATGAAGAGGACATTTCAATCCTTATAAACTTCAAGAAAGAGGTTAATGACAAGGTCATAATAGCCATCCTCAGGTTTGACACAAACTTTTTATTGAATTTATGCTTTTGTATTTCCATTGGATCAAATGTAGTAATATTCTTTTCTTTTTATTGCAGTATGGTTTTAGAACATCTTCCCCTATATATACAGAGATGTGCATATATGGTCGATCCTCTTGTTTCTAGTGTACTTAGCAATAAGCAGAAGACCATAGATGATGTTTTTAAGTGGTTGCAACCTATTTATTTGACTACGGCGCGAGTTATCTTTACTGCATATCACGAGGAGTGAGTATCAATCCCTACCTAGCTTATCTCTTACATTGTGGAGGATTATATCAAATAATAATTATTCTTAATTGATAATGCAGCTTGCATTGGAGCTTGGTAATTGTGGACATCTTAGCCAAGCAATGTTTCTTTGTCAATTCAATAGCATCTATCCATGGCAGTGTGTCAGAGTAAGTATAACCTACTTGTGTCATAATTATGTCAATGAGATGCATCCTATGCAATGCACACATTCATTTATGTTTTCTATTTTGATGTGTAGATCGGCTCGAAAGTTGGTAGGTGCTATAGATGCACTTATGCAAATGGAAGGTGACTTAGAAGATCAAATAGAGTATGTAACATGCCCTGCAGCGAAGCAGAATGATGACCATAGTTGTGGGTGGAGAGTCGAATATAACTGCTTTTTGCTCCTTGCTCAAATTTTTAATTTGAGCAGCGGTGAAACCTCATTGTCGACATATACAGACTTGCATCTATATGCATTTATGTCATCTATCATTAAGGCATTTATTGATAACGTGGTGGAGCATCAAGAGGAAACATTGGTTGCTACGCCCATAAGTTGTCCTAATGTAACCGCTGGATTGGATGAAATGGGGAGCTCTTTTGAGGTTAGGGTTATCATTAGCAAGCAACCTCGTGTTTTGACTTTTGGTAGCGAGGAAGTTACAATCTTCTCCGACCCTTTGAAAGAGGCTAATGACAAAGTCATGATGGCCATCCTCAGGTTTGATATGAACATCTCTTGGCTTGATACTTCAATCATTTGATTCAATCTGCTTCCAACATTTGTTTATTTATTGCTGCAGTTGTATCTCACTTTCCTAGATCAGTACAAAATCGCATCTATATGCTCGATTCTCTTCTTTCAGCTGTACTTAGTGATACCAAGAAGACAGTAGATGATGTTTGCTCAATGCTACAACCTTTAGACTTGGATGGCATGCTAATTATCTTTATGCCATATTATGAGAGGTAAGTATCGTCTCAATCTTTCTTTTACTCTCTTATTTGTAATATTGTGTCAATTAATACTTAATATTGTGATAAATCTTATCGCTCTTTATTGGTGATTTATTGGTGATGTAGTTCACATTGGAGCCTGATAGTATGGGATCTTGATGAC
The DNA here is from genome assembly GCF_047967505.1 of Dipteris shenzhenensis. NCBI lineage: Eukaryota > Viridiplantae > Streptophyta > Polypodiopsida > Gleicheniales > Dipteridaceae > Dipteris > Dipteris shenzhenensis. The sequence continues at coordinate 17,219,986 of NC_141596.1, forward strand.
AACCATTTTTGGTTTGTCAACTCATTTACAGGCTTTCACGGGGTGTTCAAGTAAGTGTTCTTTTATCATATCATTATGAACATGCATCTTACTATTTACTACACAAATTCACTTTGTCATATGTCATGATGGACAGGTCTGCAAACAAGTTAGTTTCTACGATTATGAAAATCAGGGAGCATCAAGACCAACCAAATTTCCAAACACGCCTCGCAGTGGAGCAGAAAGACAAGTTTAGTAGTGGGTGGAGAATTGCCTACAACTTCATGTTGTTCCTCAATGAAATTTTTGAACATGTCTCAATAGAAGCATATACAAAGCTCGAGCAACAAGATTTTATGGCTAAGACTGTTCACTACCTAACTGCTACCATTGGGTGGGAAACAACATGATGGACTCAATGAAGAACCTGAGGGAGCCAAAGAAAAACAAGAGACAATTCAGTCTCCTTCTGTATCACAGCCTCAAGTAGAAGCATTGCAGTCTCCACTTGAATTAGAGACTCAATGCATTCTTCCTACACAAGAAATAGAGACTCAATGTGTATCTACAACATCACATCTTGCAAAGGAGGAAGAAGTTAAGTCTATCCCGATTGCACCAGAAGTAGAATCTCAATGTACACCATCCACACAAGAAGTAGAGAGTCAATGTACTCTTAGAGAATCACAGCCTCAAGAGGACTCATCAGACTCTATTCAGTTGTAAAACATGTAGAAAGAAACATGAGTCGTTGGAGATTTTTATCTTGTTTGTATTGATTAATGATAGTGTTTTTTAAATTTATGTTAAATGTTACAATACATTAGGATATTTTATGATATTTATTCAATTTGTATTATTATTGTATTAGCAATTCTAAAAAAATAAATTGCATTAGCAATTCTAATATGATCTACTGAGCCCTACCACACTTGTTGCAGAGAATACAAAACTATTACAAGCCATAGAGGCCAAGATCATCATTAGTATCTCTTATCTTCTCAACAATCCAATCTTCCATGGACTCCACTTCCGTATTGTCAACATAATTACAATGAAGGAAGAAATTCAAACATCCACTCAACTTACGTATCGTCAACATAATTACAATGAAGGAAGAAATTGAAACAGTCACTGGACATGCCACAGAGACCGAGATCACACTACAAGATCTCATCATTAACATAATTACAATGAAGGAAGAAATTCAAACATCCAATCTTCCATGGACTCAACTTTCGTATCGTCAACATAATTACAATGAAGGAAGAAATTCAAACAGTCACTGGATAGGCCACAGAGGTCGAGATCACACTAGAAGATCTCATCATTAGTATCTCTTATCTTCTCAACAATTCAATCTTCCACGGACTCCACTTCCATATCATCAACATAATTACAATGAAGGAAGAAATTCAAACAGCCACAGATTGTTTCTTTATAATCTCTTTGGGAGGCCTTTATTGTTCTTTCAGCATCCCGATCAAATCGGCCATACCGAGTGCTTCGCTAATGTAGGTTGCTTAAGAAGTCCAAGAGATCTTGTCGTGCTTTTATAATACATTGTAAAAGTCTTTCGCTCTCTGCTATCTTCTGAGTCTCCTCCCTCTCTATCCGCCTCTGTGTGTCGAATTCCTCTCTCTCCATCTGTGTGAGTGGAGAGCCTTGTCGAATTCTTGCATCTCTCCTTGCTCCTTGGTCAGCAACCCATTGTTTGAGACTGTCGATTCCAGACTCCACATCTCCAACGATGCCAAGGACATCCATGGTGGGTGGAGAGATGATAAATTAAGAGTGATAAACAAAGAATGTGCTTGTAGAAGGACTAGGATGGACGAAAGAAGGGAGTCTAATTATATTATTCTTGTCTTCAATCACTTTATTTTATAGATTTAAACCAATTCAAAATCTATCATCTCATGTGTCTTTCACATTTATGGTCTTTTATTTTTTACTTCACTCAAATTGGTTTTACTTTTTTGAAAGTCTAATTTATTATATACAATAAATATCTTATGATGAGAATCTAATAATTATATCATTCTTATGTTCCATCACTTTATTTTATAGATTTCAATGTACTCAAAATCTATCATCTCACATGTCTCACATTACGGTCTTGCATCAGTAAGTCTAACTTATATTATATTAAAAGAATATCTCATGATGAGATTCTAATTATTGGTTTTACTTTTTTGAAAGTCTAATTTATTATATACAATTTATAACTAATAAATTGGTTTTACTTTTTTGAAAGTCTAATTTATTATGTATAATAAATATCTTATGATGAGAATCTAATAATTATATCATTCTTATGTTCCATCACTTTATTTTATAGATTTCAATGTACTCAAAATCTATCATCTCACATGTCTCTCATTACGGTCTCGCATCAGCAAGTCTAACTTATATTATATTAAAAGAATATCTCATGATGAGATTCTAATAATTATATCATTCTTGTGTTCCATCATTTTATTTTATAGATTTCAATGTACTATCACTGTCTTACATGTCTCAAATGTCTCCCATTACGGTCTTGCATCCCATCATTTTATTTTATAGATTTCAATGTACTCACTATCTTACATGTCTCACATGTCTCGCATTACGGTCTTGCATCTAGTCATCTCAGCCTCTACCAATTCTTTATTCTAAATCTTTCATCCCACATTATGAGTCTATAGTTCTATAAATCCCCTAGTAGTCGTTCATCTTCTATATCTCACCCGCAGCAAACACTTCTTCCACTTTGCTCTTCTTACCTTACTCCTCTCCTCAAGCTTGCTCCTTCCATCTTGCCCGCAGCCTTACCTCCTCTTCTCAAGCATACTCCTTTCATCTTGCCTTACCTCCTTTAGTTACCTTCCTCACTCTCGTTACCTTCCTCACCTCGTTCGTCTTCTATATCTTTCCTCACTCTCGTTACCTTCCTCACCTCGTTCATCTTCTATATCTCACCCACAGCAAACACTTCTTCCACTTTGCTCTTCTTACCTTACTCCTCTCCTCAAGCTTGCTCCTTCCATCTTGCCCGCAGCCTTACCTCCTCTTCTCAAGCATACTCCTTTCATCTTGCCTTACCTCCTCTAATTACCTTCCTCACTCTCGTTACCTTCCTCCTCTCGTTTTTATGGATCTTTTTACGGTAATCGATTCTGTCGAGCAAGCCATTAGCAGCATCAAAGTATGGATTACCGAGAACCAAGGAAAGAGAGAGGAGAGAAAGAAAAATCCAGCTCCATTAACCCAATACGAGAAGGATGACTTTGCTTGTCAGAAGGGCTTAGAGAAGGAAGAGAAAAGAAAAATAAGTATGGCTACTACTGAAATAGATAAATTGCAGTCATATAGGAGAGAGCTGATAGACTTTCAAAGTGAGATATCTTCGCGTGTGGCTCGTTATGGAAGATTTCCCCCCCAGGAAGTGCAAGCCATTCGGAATAAACAAAGTGTTATGCAGGAGAAAATTCATCAATCCTTACTTCTCTTCTATAATTTTAACTACATCGATGAGGATGAGATGAGCTCAGCTCTTGAATGGGTTGAATTTAGGCTAAAGGCTTGAAAATAGAAAATTCATCAAATTGAATGGCTTGAAAATAAATTTGCCTTCCAATGAGAGTCTTATTGTAACTTTTGGTGTTTTTCAACACCTAAATTCTAAATATTGTGAGAGTTTGCTACTTCTACTTGTAACTTTTGAAAGTGTTTCCTAAACACTATTATAAATATCAAGAGAGTTTACAATTACTGAACCACTCTTTTTTTTGTAAACCACTCTTTTTTGTGTTACTTATCTCACGCTTAGCTTTTGAAGGTGTTTATTAACACCATTAAATATTAAGAGAGTTTACAACAACTGAATCTTATTTTTTCATGTAACTTATCTAGGCTGCGTTAAATTTTCTAATTTTAGTTTCATGTCCTCAAAAAATATATAAAAAAATGCTTGTTTTTATGTTTTTATATGTGCTTTGAAGATTGGGTTTTCTTAAATTTTATCTGAAAACTAGTCCAAAAGTATATGTAAAAATGAATTTGTACATTGACAAGTCCAAAATTAATGAAATAAGTGTTTATTGTGCTATGGGATGCTGTTGGTCGTTGGAGTAAGAGGCATCGAAGTGCTTGCATCGCTCATTGTGCCTAGGTGGTTGTGTGTTGTAGGAGCTCGTTTTGCCTGGATGGATTGGAGGAGTCATGAGAAGCTTTGCATGGTCATTGGTTGGCAGCTGGCTTATTGTAGGGGTCGACATTAAAGCTTAGTCACTGCTACTGGACTTATTCATCATGGCTCCCAGTTGAGCTGTCTTGTTGGAGAAGCTTAGGTGAGCGTGGCTCATTGTGGCTAAGCTTGTTGTAAACAGTAGAAGGTCGAGGCTCAATACAACACTAATCGAGATGTAGAGCCCTTCAACTCTCACAGCAAGATGTAGCTTTGCCAAGAATTTCTCTCAAATGTTCTCACAATAACAGAATCTCTCACAAAAGACTCTCTCTTTTTCTCTCAAAGAGGAGTGAATACTCCCACTCTCTCTCACAACACAAGAACACTTTCGATGGAAGGTTGAATGGAATAACTCTCAAGAAACTCTTTCACACATGAAATTGAAGAAGGAAAGAATTAGCCCAAGAGTAAACTCTCTCTCACACAAACTAGAAGAAGGAATCTCTCAAACGTAAACTCTTTCAATGGAACTTAGATGGAAAGAACTCGGCATCACAAAACCTTCAAGAAACCAAGAAGGAACTCTCTCACTCAAAGAAGATCTCTCACAATCTCTCAAACTCACAAAGTGGAGATGGAGGATGCCTCGCAAGCGGAGGGCTTATTGCCTTAACAACATGCAACGGCTTGACCTTCCAGAAGAAGAAACTGGCTTTTCTTGCTTGACAGCCTTTCCACACATCTAGGATCCTTTGCTGCCAAAATCTTTGGGGATTCTCTTAATTTTAGAGGTAGACTTTGATATATTGTCTCAATAGTCACTTTTCTAAGCCCTCTTGAGCCCAAGCTCCTTTGATTAACCCTCCGTCCACTTGAAGAGGTACAGTTAGTAGGACACCATTCCAGAATATTCGCCAAAGCCCCCTTCACCATAGCCACCGCTATATTGACCAAGGGATTAAATTGCTCTAGCTCCCTAACCCACAAGACAGTTCTCTAGCAAGCTCTCCTACAATCCCATAGCTGAAGCCACGTCTTTACCCACTTCTTATATGCCAATCTTGTAGACCGCAACTTCATCCAAGCCTAAGCCTTACCTTGAAAAGTCGTAGCCCATCCATTCTAAACAAACTCAAGAAAATTGGCGATCTGCACAAACTAAAGACTACATGCTTTCCAAGAATCAATAAGGCTTGTAACAAGATGAGATCCCACAATCTTATTTGGGAACTAGAAACACAATCAGCCATACCAACTTATATTCTTCCATAACCCAACTCCTTTATCTTTCCCATTCTCCCAAAATCACTTGACACACTCCACCCATGGAGCTTGACACTCAAAAACCCTAGGAATACATTTACAAAGCAGAGCACTGTTCATTTTTTCAATATAAAAAATACCCATTCCCTCATTAGATTTTGAAATTTTCATGGTATCCCAAGGGATGTAATGCCACTTGTGCCCCTCTCGTTCCTTAGCCAAAGAATTGCCCTCAATAAGTTTTCGATTTCAAGCTAGTGACTCTTTTTGTTAGAATTATGCCACATGCCACCAGGGGGCACCGAGTACGAGACTTCCCACACCCCCACCTCCTCTCCTCTCAAAAAGTCCCAAGAGAAATGAGAGGAGGGTCTTCATAATCACACATCTGCATATGGGATTTCTCCCTTCATATTCCATGTGTGAACCGCACATGCCAAGGGCCTTTTAGTCCCCATTTTTATACCATCAATCCGTATTACACCAAGGTACCATGAGGGGAGTTAGGACCACAAAAAGGCCTGAAGGCCCACAATTTCCAACATTTTTAAACCACCATATAGTTGTCAAATAGGTAGTAGTTACAGACAATACATGCTTCATAATAAGGACTCTTGCATTCCACCCCAAGGTGACACCAAACCACAACCTTATTTTCTACTATATCTTCTCCTTGAACCAATCAACCCTTTGCCTCCGAGTGATGCCCACACACCAAGTGAAGGGTATTTTGATTTCCCACCTTTCCAATCAGTATCTGATGCTAATGAAACTATGTAATCACATGAAAGTGATTATAAATAAAAATTTAGTAAAGTTTGGTGCCAATTTGATACTTGAATATGCGACGATGAATATTTTTTGACACATACACACATGAATGTACAAAAGTTGGGCTCTTGCAATTCCAATTGGTGTTTGATGTTTATGAAACTTTGAAAACTCATGAAATTGACTATAAATAAGAGCCAAGCATAGAGCTCCCAAATACCAAATAGCAAATCCCCCGTTAATCCATTTCACAAGTAACTCATTGAGCTAGCTAGGCCTAACTTCAAAATCGACTCTGAGGCCAAAATTTCTTTTCCCAACTATAGATTGAGCCAAATATGGATAAATTTTTTGTAACATTACACAAAGATTCTCCATACTCTCTTTAGACTCCATTGTCAAAGCTACCATTTTATTTGCAAACAATTGAGGACATATTTACCATATCATCTGCAAACAAGTGAGGACATAACTATCTACCAAAGGGAAGAACAACACCCTTAATACCACCATCTACTACCCTTCTTTAATCATATGAATTAAAGGAACTGTGCATAATGCAAACAACAACGGTGCCAATGGGCACCCTTTCCTTATAGACCTATGTAGCTCAAACCTTCCTTCTACACCTCCACTCAAATACAGGATTGCCAAGGCATTTCCAAATAGAACCTCACCATCTTGCAAAATCTAGGACCAAAGCTCAGCCTTTCCGAAACCGCTAAGCTTAAATTCCACCTGACTTAGTCATAAGCCGGATCAAAGTCAAAGCCTAATAGAATGCATCTTTGGCTGGTCACAGCAGCAAAATCCAATGTAGAGGAAACATTAAGAAAATTTTCAAATACGTCACTTGATTTAAAAATCTCCATATTTATACAAATCTCCCTAACCCTACAAGGCAAAGCCTTTGCAATGATTTAATAAGATGTATTCAGGATAGAAATTGGTCTTCAATCCCTCACTTTCAATCTATTCTACCTTTTTGGAAACAACTTGATTAATCAAAGATTAACGTCTTCATATAACATACCCTTCATCATAGCATCATTTACCATTTCCCCAAAATCAACCTTTATCACTTTCCACAAAGCCACATAAAACTCCATGGTCAGACCATCAGGTCGAGGTGACTTAGCATTTTCTAACTATGCAATGCTTCCTAAAGCTCTGCCTCAGAGGACCCTCTCTTGAGCCCCACTCTTAGGCTTCTTTAGTGAGAATCCAAATAACACCTTGCCTAACAAGCTTCCCATTCCTCACTTTCCCCCCTCAACACCAACAATGCTAGCGAATCCCTTCTAAAGACCTCAACAATATGCCGAAACTCATAGAAATATTATCTTGAGCATCCATAACCCGATTCATTGTTTCCATATCCTACTACTTCTTAACTAATTGGAAAAAGTACTTTGAGGAGTAGTTACCCAAAGATAGCTAGAGCAATCCTGGCCATCAAGTTTGTTCTTTCTAAATCTTCCACCTTCATTGCATCCTCTAGCTCGACCAACACGATAGTAAGATACTAGTCCAAAGGGTATATCTCCAAACCCATCCTCAACTTAGTCATGCAATCCACAAAGTTAATCATTCATTAGCACTTCCATCATCAGGATTCAACATGGATCCTAGCGTCCCAAATTTTGGCCACTTTGAGGACAACCCTAATAGCCTTACCCCATCTACCGTGTATGGGTTAGCTAGACCTGTTGATTCAAGCACCCTAACCCTCTTGACTTTCTTGGAGAACCCTTCCTTTCTCAATAGCCTCTTGTTGAACTTGAATGAGATATCAAGTGATCTTCCCAGCTTCGCAAGCAAGGAGAGCAACTAATATGTAGGTAAATGATTAGAAATCCTAGAATTGAGCCAAACCCTACCACCCATTGGCGCACACGACCACAAGCCCTCTTCAAACATGTAAAATGTATAAATCCTAGTAGCCCTAAAATCCTCGCCCTTACTTTTATTGTTCCAAGCATTTAGACCGTCCGAGTTTAACTCAATGTAGTCTATAAGTCACTTATCTAAACACAACTCATCCCAAACTTTTGATAATCCCCTAACATCATGAGATTTGCGTTAGAAAGTTCAATCTTATTCCAATCCCCCCCTACACCCACCTACTCCTAAAAATCCTCTCATTCAAATCCCTCTGGCACTCCCCTTGGACCTGAGCATCATTAGAAGCATATTTGCACAATACCTTACACTAAACCTTACATTACCTTACACTAAAGCATACATGCAGACTAAAACCTAGCCAAGGTAATAGAAAGTGCCAAAAATTGGCACGACTGATCCCAGAACAAGTCTTGTCCCTCCACTGGTCTTTTCATCAACATAGAACACCCCACCCTTCACTCCCACATGGGAATTTACAAAAACATCATAGCCAAACATCCTCCTCTGATCCACATTCCACCTCCTACATAGGAGTACAATCTCAGCATTTGATCGCCTAACAATAGCTAACCAACAATTTTGTATACCTTATCACACAAATCTTTGACATTCTAGGAAATTAAAGACATGGACTACTTTGCTTTCCCCCCCGTCATCACTGAGCCAGATCCTTTTATGCATCACGAAGGAAGTTTAACATGTTCTCTTTCCTACCCCCTACATTTCAAGCCATGTTCTTAATCTTGTTTGAGGCCTCCTTAAATACCAGCTTGATGGGACCACTGATGTCTAGTGATCCATCCTATTTTGTACTTTTTCATCTAGAACCCTTTTCTTGTGGTTTGCATAAGGAGTTCATCCTTCGTGCCATCAACAATCTCATGACCTTTGCACCATCAATTATCTCAAAACAAACTACGTGACTTGCGGAAGGTATCTAAGGACTGATTGGATGATGAGAATTGTCATGCAATGGAAGTTCCATTTCAATGACTATTGAAAAGATGATGGAGGCAAAGTTGCATGTTCAGATTAGGTCAGGTGAAGGACCTTAGAGAGTTGTGAGGGGAAAGCTAAGGTTCAAACCGAATTGCAAGATAAGAAGGTGGCTGGTCCTAGTTCAAAATAGTATGCCATTGATGAAGGGTTGAAAGATGTGAGTAGGAGTGAAGGTGCATCTAAAGGGTAAATTTTTTAAACCCTTATACTCCACTTCTTTTGCAACATCTTCATGGAGTCTAGTGCTAAGCTCTAATCCTGCTCTAATATAGCCTAGTGGTAATCTCTAATGTATGGGTAATGTATGTCTCCTTTGCAACAAAATTTGAAGCTTTCCCTTTAACCTTACTCTATTTCTTCACCTAAAAAATCAATTGAAAATTAAACCCTTTTACTACTTTTCTCCTTAGGTTAAACTATATGTATGGAATAATTAAGGGCCTTTAGAATCGATAGATGAGAACTATACCGCAGAGGAGAAAAATAATGGAAGTAGAGTGCATATACTTCAATTTGCCATTCTATATCGTCTGAAGTAGCTACTCACTTAAGTATGCATTTATTTGCTTTTTTTGCAAACACTAGTAATGAACAAGGTGGTAAAACCGGTAAGTTATGGATAAGCAAAGTTAGGGTGATGAGGGGAAGATTAAGGGCCCAAAGGAGAAGGTTCTATTTATTCATTCCAAATGTAACATCGTACTTGGCAAGGCTTAAAGTCAACTAATTTTGGTATTGTTGAACTACTTAAATAAACATTGAGACATAGAAGCACCAAGAACATACACTCATTCCTCAATTGCAAGGAAGTTTCCTATCTAGATTTTATGCAAGGCATAGAAATAGTGATGTAGTTATAGCAACCTTCATGTTGAGAGCTTTCCTTTCTATCACATTTTAGCTCTAGGCAGAGAAATAGTGACAAAATTAGTAGCAAACCTCAAGCAAGGAATGGTGAGACTAAAGACCATTAAAATTTTACTATGCCTACTCACTTAGTTTCTATAGTCACATTGAAGAAGTTGACCAGAAGTTATAACTTCACACAAAGAGTGGCAAAGACTAGTTACACTTTCAAAATCGACGAAGAACATTAAAATCATCCCACAACTACTCTCTGTTGATTAGGGAAAAGCAATGAGCAACAATAGCTCCAAAGAAGGTGAGTATAACTTGACATTGGGCATTACCATAAGCAATCCAATTCCCAAGCAAACTAGCATGACCGCATCGTGCAAAGGACAAGCAAATTACAATGACAAAGCATAGCGCCACATTTGCAACATAAAAAATGAGCAAGGAAAGCCTTTTTTGTAGATTTTATAAGACAATATAAAATATTCTCATATAATATTTCAATGCTCATGGACAACAATCATTCTATGGTGTGGTTTTTTTATAAGTCTACTTTAACAAGGTCACTCCCACATTGATTGAAAAAAGATGAAGTACATGATGGTAAGCCCAATGGACATAAAGTCTAAGTTGGGAAAGTACAGCAATGTAGAGTTGCATACATTCACATAGAAATATGGTATATACATAAACTTGTATGTGAGCAAAGAACCACTTGAACAATATACCCAAGAAAAGCCTCTGTAGATGAAAGACAAGAGGTTAGAGAGAGTTGTGACAAGTAAAAAGCTATGACATCCTAAAATCCTCACTTATTCATTCTCATGGACATTGCCTCATTGTTATTGTGAGCTAGTGTTCTTGGACGAGGGAATAAAATAGATGGGATGAAGTGTGGGGAAAAGGTTGCAAAATGTCATTCTAACATTGGCACTAAAGAATGAAAGAGAGAAGCAACCAAGTAGCAAGGATTGAGAAATCCCAAAAACAAGTGAATTGCACTAGGTGACTAGAGACGGAGAGAGTACTCTAATACTAGATGCACTTTGGATGGAGTAAGAGAGAGAGAGAGAGAGAGAGAGAGAATGGAGCTCTCTTTCACATTGTGTGTGTGTGTGTGTGTGTGTGTGAGAGAGAGAGAGAGAGAGAGAGAGAGAGAGAGAGAGAATGGAGTTGAAAGAGAGAGAGAGAGAGAGAGAGAGAGAGAGAGAGAGAGAATGAATGGAGAATTAGAGTATTAGAGAGAATGGAGCTCCATTCTCTTATTAATGTGTGTGTGTGTGTGTGAAAGAGAGAGAGAGAGAGAGAGAGAGAGAGAGAGTGAGAGAGAGAGAGAGAGTGTGTGTGTGTGTGTGTGTGAGAGAGAGAGAGAGAGAGAGAGAGAGAGAGAGAGAATGGAGCTCCATTCTCTTATTAATGTAGAGAGAGCTGCATTCTGTGTGTGTGTGTGTGTGTGTGAGAGAGAGAGAGAGAGAGAGAGAGAGAGAGAATGGAGCTCCATTCTCTTATTACTCTCACATTAATAAGAGAATGGAGCTCCATTCTCTCTCTCTCTCTCTCTCTCATTAATAAGAGAATGGAGCTCCATTCTCTCTCTCTCTCTCTCTCTCTCTCACACACACACACACACACACACATTAATAAGAGAATGGAGCTCTCTCTCACATTAATAAGAGAATGGAGCTCCATTCTCTCTCTCTCTCTCACACACACACACACACACACACACACACATTATTAATAAGAGAATGGAGTTCCATTCTAATACTCCATTCTCTCTATTACTCTAATACTCCACAACTCCATTCTCTCTCTCTCTCTCTCTCTCTCACACACACATTAATAAGAGAATGGAGCTCCATTCTAATACTCCATTCTCTCTAATACTCTAATACTCCACCATTCTCTTATTAATGTGAGAGAGAGCTCCATTCTCTCTCTCTCTCTCTCTCTCACACACACACACACGAATACTCCATTCAGAGTGCATCACTTGAGTTGACACACACACACACACACACACACACACACACACACACTTTCTCTCTCAGAACAAGAGAATGTGCCAATGACGGAAAATTACTAATGCTGTGAGGCAAGGGCAAAGCCGACAAATTGCAGAGGGAGGAGAGAGAGGGGGGGAGAGATTACTTACTTGGTTGTAGGTAGTTTAATGGGCGGTTTGCTCGATCTCCTTGAGCATGCTGACGACGCGGAGCATGGAAGGGCGTTTGAGAGGATCGTCAGTGGTGCAAAGGCAAGCGACGTGCAAGACCTTGAGCATGGAGGAGAAGGTGGTGGACGCAGCAGCAGCAATCACGGGATCCAGCACCTCGCCACCCCTGCCCTGCTTCACCATGTGCTTCACCCACCCAACCAGATTTCCCCCCTCCACATCCTTGAAATCCGACCCTGTTGGTTCTTTCCCCGTCAATAGCTCCATCAGAATCACCCCATAGCTGTACACATCCCCCCTCGTTGTCGACCTCCAGCTTTGCCCATACTCCGGCGGTATGTACCCAAATGTCCCGGCTATGTCTGTGCTCACGTGCGTCTCGCATGCACTTATCAGCCTTGCCAACCCGAAGTCCGCCACCCTCGGCTCGAAGTTCTCGTCCAACAGAATGTTGCTTGCCTTCATGTCCCTGTGGATGATGTGTGGAATGAAGCCGTGATGTAGGAACGCCAGCCCCCGAGCTGACCCAGCTGCTATCTTCCACCGCTTTGCCCAGTTCAAGACTTCCAGTGCATCTGCCCTGTTTCGTAGCCATAGATCCAGGCTTCCATTCACCATGTAATCGTACACCAGCAGCTTCTCATCACCGAAAGAGCAGTACCCCAGCAACGGGACCAAGTTTCGGTGCTTCACCTTCCCCAGAGTCTCCATTTCTGCCAGAAATTCTCGCTGTCCCTGTGTCCGAGAATGCCCAAGCTTCTTTACTGCCACGATCTTGCCATCGGGAAGAACTGCCTTATATACTGTCCCGAATCCACCATCTCCAATGATGTTGGTCTTGCAAAAGTTGTTTGTTGCCTTGAGCAAATCAGCCAATGTGAGTCTCAGGAGTGGCCGCTCGAACGTGGCCACGTTGATACTCAATGGCTCTTTCAACTTCTCGGAGTAGAAAAGGTCACCTGGTTCTAATGCTGCACCTTGAAGCTTAGTCTTCTTCAAAGCACGAGAAAGGGCATCCTGTCTCATCATCTTCCACCGAATCAGAACTAAAATAACACTCAGGCAAGTGAAAGTGCTTGCTACAGTGATGCCGAGCAGAGCAACAGGGCTCAACAACACTGCGGCCACATGGCTTGCTGAGTCTGTGCACTCGATACCTATGACAGCACCGCAGAGCCCTCCATTGGCTTCGAAAGACGATGCAGAGAAATTTGCACAGCTCCCTGAATTTGGGATCTCCCCTTCTAGGTCATTGTACGAGATGTTGAGGAACGAGAGATCTCCAAGCTCACAAAGTTTCCATGACATTCCTCCAGAAAGTCGGTTGCCAGATAGATCTAGATAGATCAACTGAGTAAGGGACCCAAGATCAGGTGGGATGCTGCCTGAAAAGTCATTGCTATGGAGATCAAGATATGAAAGGCTGGAGAGGTTGCCAATGCTGAAAGGGATGGATCCACATAATCTATTACCACTCAAATCAAGGGACTGGATCTGATGCCAAGCAATGCTCTTACATAGAAGACCAGAAATGTCTCCTGTAAATTTGTTTTCCCGGAGATATAACCCAACAATGGATACCATATTAGCAAGAGAAGACGGTATATCACCGGTGAGATCATTGGAACTCACATCCAAGTGCGTCAGGCCAGATAAATTTCCAAGGGCATCAGGCAGAGGCCCCGAAAGATGATTGTGCGTGACGTTTAGCTTGACTAGGCTAGCAATCCTTCCCAATTCTGCGGGAATGCTACCAGTTAAGTCATTGTGGCCTAAGTTTAGACCCTGTAATCGATTGAGTTCTCCAAATTGTGCTGGAATGCTCCCGGAGAGACCATTGTTTGAAAGATCAAGGGTTGTCAAGTTGTTGAGTTGGGCTAGTGCTTCTGGTATAAACCCAATCAGTCGGTTTCCTTGGAGTGCAAGTTCCACAGCCATGATGCAATTTTGAATCTCCTCTGGTATACTCCCATTCAACATGTTCCAAGAAAGATCAAACAATCCATAATGTTGTAGGAAAGAGGATTCCGGGATCTCATAAACCTTAGAGGCAGACGAGCATATCTCTCTTGGTATGGGACCTGAGAGCTGATTGTGAGACAGAACCAGGCAAACGAGGTTAGGAAGCTGGCCAATTTCCTGCGGAATTTGCCCAGAGAATGTGTTATTACCAAGGTCAAGGGTCGCAAGCTGAGTACACTTCCCCAGGTCTCTTGGTATGTTACCTTCAAAATGATTGCTATTAACAGTCAGGACAGTTAAATTTTGAAGCTTACCAAGTTGATCTGGAAGAGCCCCTGCAAGGTAGTTGTTATCCAAATACAGCCTCTCCAAGTTCTTCAAGTGACCCACTAGTGGAGACAGTCCACCCACAAGAAAATTGCTTTTAGCAGAAATCTCCATCAACAGCTTAGAAGACCAAATTTTATCAGGGATAGCCCCCGAAATGTTATTGTTATCCAAATTGATAGCGATCAGCTGACCCAAGTCTGCAAGATAGCCTGGAATTCCTCCTGTCAGCAGGTTCCCTGCAAGCTCGAGATCAGTCAAGGCTGAGCAATTGTAAAAGGTGTCTTCTAGTGAACCAGTAAAGAGGTTCTTGCTAAGAGACAACTGGGACAAGGAGGAGGGCCTGCAGAGATCTGGGGGCACTGGACCTGACAGGAGATTCCCATCAAGACTCAGAGTTTCCAATGAAGAACAGTTGCCAAGTTCTGTTGGCAGTCTCCCTGTGAAAAGATTTGTTCCAAGCAAGAGTGCATTCATGTATTGCCATTCACCTAACCATGAAGGTATTGATCCAGAAAGGAGATTACCCTCTACTGAAAAAGAAGTGATGAACTTGAGGTTTGAGAGCTCCTTGGGAACAGACCCTGAGAGTTGATTGAAAGCGAGCTCAACAATCCTTAAGTTTACACATCTACCAAGCGATGCTGGTATAGACCCGTTAAGCTGGTTATTTGGGATTGATAAAGATGTAAGATTCTGGAGGTTTCCAATGGAGTCTGGGATAGGTCCCGTCAAAAAATTATGGGTCAGATCAATTCTGCTCAAGGACTGCAAGTTGCCAATCTCGTCGGGTAGCTTTCCAGAAAGCTGGCAGACAGCAATGTTCAAGACTCTCAGATTCTTCAGCTTGCTGATCTCCTTTGGCAAACTCCCAGTGAATGAATTCTGCTCCAAATACATTTCTGTCAAACTAATCAGGCCTCCTATTGTAGGTGGAATGCAACCTGTCAGACTATTGTTGTTGATGTCAAGGTACTGAAGTTTGGTTAAATTTCCAAGTTCAGGTGGTAGATTTTGAGAAAGTATATTGTTTGAAAGATCCAGATATATGAGCTGGGAAAGGTTGCCAAGATCTGATGGTATCTTGCCTGATAGCACATTCCCATCCATTGCAAGATAATCCAAGTTGTGAAGTCTACCAAGTTCGGAAGGGATGGTCCCAGAAAGTAAATTCAAACCAAGATCAATAGTCTGAAGACCCATAAGTGATCCCAATTCAGAAGGTATCGTGCCCACAAGCATATTATTGTGAAGTAAAAGCTGCTGGACATTAACCACTTTCCCAATGTCTGAGGAGATCTCACCAGTTAGGGAATTAGAGCTGAGATCTACCTGCTGTAGGTTGGTAGCGTCCCAAATTTGTGGAGGAATGACACCAGTCAACATGTTGGAACTCAAATTGAGATATTGCAATGTCAAGAGGTCTCCAATATGTGGAGAAATACTTCCTGCCAAGGATGCGCTGCCAAGAGACAAAGAGTGCACTCTGCCATCATGATCACAAGATACACCGGTCCACGTACAGGGACTTCCATCTGTTTCCACCCAATCTGTGAGAGAATCAGCAGCTGTTAAAGTCATCTTGAATGCCAGAAGAGCATCCTTGTCTCTGTTGAAATCTTGCAATGCCTGCACTGGTATGCAAAGTAAGAAGAATGGAAGCCATGGAAACCCAAAGCTAGCCATTGACATCAGTGAAAACAAACTTCTGATCCTTAGCTATAGATATGACCCATCAGTTCTTGTAAGGATAGGGCTAAGTTGCAAATACCCTGGTAGAAACCTGCAATGCCAACACATTCATACATCAACAGATGTTTCATATCAGTTTTGCCAATTACTTTCTATTATAATGCAAGAAAAAGTATTTTCCCTTTCCTTTTTTGTTCATAGATTGTACAACATCATGGCCAATATCTGCAGCTAGTCTTCTCACATTAGCAATAGTGCACGCAGCACTTTGTAACATGGTATCTTTCATGAGGCAACTCATAATGTCAAGTCAGGAATCCCGTGTAATACACTTGCTAGCGTACACGAATCAACTTCCATATACAGACTTTAAAACTTGGGTGGAAGTGGGAGTTAAATTTGAGATTACAATTTCCAGCCGGGGAGAAAAAGGTGATCTAGAACGTAAATGTCCTAACAACGGTTTTGCGATTTTTGAAAATTGTGAAAGCTGCGCTCTACACTGCTATCTGAACGAAAGCTATACAAACAGATCTTCCAGGTTTAGTGATTTTTCGCTGGTACTGCCAGGACAGACGTAGCTTTGTACAGTCATTGTTTCCCGAACGAAGAATTCAAAACCAAATGTGCTGTCAACGGACTAGCAAGCCAGCTGTGGACGGGAATGTGGTCGACACCGTCAATCTTTGCTGCCAACTGTTGTAGAAGAGACAGACGACTTTGCTGGGCAGCACCTCTGAATTCAAGACTAGCAGGCAGCTCCGGCAGCTGCGGTTAGTGTATGTGGAGTAATAGGAGTTCGTATGCATCGAGCTGGTATACAGCACGATGTAACATTAGATTGCAAGCGGAGACAAGTTCTTCGCCAGGGAATGGGTTCAGCCACATAGTGGTGCTGTCAAATAGCGTGCAAAAAGTTACAAATCTTCTTAGCCTTGGGAAATTGGGTTCACCCTTGCAGAACGCTTTAGGACTGCTCAAATGCACAGGATCAGTGCCACGAGGAAACAGCTGAGTCTGGAAAATAGATTGCACCTAGATTATCTGGACTGTCACTTTCTAAAGACTTCGGTATTCTTGGCCCTAAAGTGAAGACCAGTCATCGAAACAAGCGTTTTAGCAGCTTCTTCTTATGGTTTCTCGAATGTCTGAAACCTCGAGTGTTGGGCTAATCATCAAATGGGCTGGCTACTGCGTAAAAGTTGCAACTACCAACAGCTAGTTCTATGGCCAATGAAAACTTTCTATCCACTTGTAATCTCGATTAACGCTTGAACAGCTAGATTTTCTTAACGAGCCCAAATGAACAATCAAAATATCAGTCCTAGCCAAGCCGAAATGAATTCTTAGAAGTTAGCCATATATTATAGTCGCCGCTCAAAAAAATCTTGGTCGCTTCGCTTTGAAGTCCGAGCACAGAATGGTGATGAACGCGATAAGACGGCGAAAATGCCGGGAGCCTGTATTGAAATATGCTAATGACAACCGCTCACTTCCGTTGGAACACAATACAAGAGGGTGGCCAAACATACCTGAAGGCTGAGGTTATTCGATTCGAACACGATGCTTCAAATTATTGATTGACTGGAAGATAGAGATAGCAAGTTTGAATGGTATTTGACAGTATGAAGTTGTCACCTTGATTGTCCCTTTGTATATTGAGCAGCGATGATGCGAACTGTTGTCGAGATGTTTGCAACGGCGGATTAAGACATGGAGCTTTCGAGTCCTTGGCAGCCCCACAAGGCCTCTAAAGAGCCTCCTGCTTAAGCGACGATTGGAGAGGATTGAGAAAAAAAAGCAACGAACGTTCAGCACTGCGACAATCCCGGTCGAGGGGTACAAATGCATGCATGCATGCCTGTGGAGGTTGCTGCGACGAAGGAAAAGAAACCGTTGTCTGAAAGCAATTTGAGGAGCCGAGGAGTGACGGAGAGCTTCAAGGGAGTCAAGCAAAGCGTTGACAGCGCTCCAAGAGCTGAGAATGGCAAGAGGGTGAAGGATAGAAAAGCAAGCGAGCAACGCTGATAAGACCAGTAAGCACTCCGAAGAATTCGAGAAGGCTTACTTACATCCAGCTGATACTGGGTATGAAACACAGGATAGATGTTTGGTGGTCACTCCATTACTCATCGTCAATCCTTACAGTCAACCTCTCCGATCCGTAGGTAGTTCAGTCGTGAGATGGGATTTGTTATCGCAGAAGCTTGAATGGGTTGGCAGTAGATGGTCAGCTTGAGCATCATGTCTACAGCAAAGTCACGGGGTGACTATCAAGCACCTCTCATATACCTCGCAAGCAAGCTTTTAGCTCCCTGTATCAAGAGCACATACCTCCAACGTCTTACTCTATCGCCCTCCCTCATTTATTGTAGCAGCTAACGTCTTTCTCGATCACACTCTCTCATTCATGTAGTAGCCTTCATACAACACAACCGGTTTTATAATGCCTGAGGTACTGACCGCCGCTACCCAAGACTTGCAAATGCGTATTATAATCATGTAAATCGTGTACTTCCAGTGCTCATTAGCGCCTGCAATGGGTGTGTCTCAAGCACACTCTCATTCATTGTGGCATGTCTATTTTGAAATCACTGTGAGCTGGGTAACGGGTTGGGTGTATGCATTATAGCTGGGGATCGGTGAAAGACTACTGAGAAAGCTGTCTTAATAGGTGGACGAGAAAGATTGGCAATGGGCATGGAGCGTTTGGGCGAAATATCTCATGAGCAGCAGTGGAGCTGCGCAGTGGGCAGATTAGAAAGAGAGCCAGGTAGCAAACCCAACTCAATGCGGAAGTGTGTTGTACGAGGACTCACCAGGAGATGATCTGCCAAGGCAAACTACAGAGGTTGACAAGCTATTACAGTCCAAAAAAAATAAAGTTATTATAATTTACAGAATACGACTGCTAACTAGTATAGAGAGATGCATCATGTATGCTTGGGTTAAGAGCTGTAGGAGCTGACAGGCCAGAGCCAGCAGCCATTCATGACGGCAAAGAGGTGAAACTTGAAAGAGTGGGCAAGGGGTTGGAACTTGAGTTTGGGAATAATAGCAAGCTAGCAGGCCTTGCAGCCTGCAGGTCTACGAGGTAACATACAACAAAATTTGTGGCTCATTTGGCATATAAAATATATAAAATTGACAGGACTTGTAATGGTTTCCAGCCTTGCCATGGCAGCCTTATTATGTCCAGCTCAGCCGCTGACTAAGCGTGGCAGCGAGTCGGTTGGAAGGAAGGGTTTGCCTAATCAGAGGTGCTAGTGCCACGTGGGAGGCAGCCCTGCCTACATCAAGTGGATGCCTTAAATGTACGCGCACGATGGGCTCTATGAGTGGTGCTACGTGGAGACAGCCTGTCGTGTTGTGCCACGCTGGCCTACAACGCCCCTGGCCACATGAAGTGGATGGCTTCAATCCGCGTGCACAGACTGTGTGAATAGAGTCTGGACCATTTGTTGGGCACAATCAGTTCTGGTCTCTTGGGGGGACTTGAGTCTTGGGTAGCCGTATTGAAATCTTTTGGACAATAGCGTGCATTGCCAACTTGCTCTTTTTTGCTCTATTTGGAGACCATTTTGTCCTTTTTTCAACCTGCCACTTTCCTTATGTTTAATCCTATACAAAAAATAAAAGAGGCCCTTACAGCCATTGCATCTCTTTCACCCAATGTGCCACACGTGGCCGATTGGCTACCAAATTCAATCCATCCTCTTTTCAGTCTGCCAAATGTTTCAAGATGCCATCTTGTGTAGATATATTATAGCCCTCCCTCAGACAGGAGTGCTCACCGCGTCACTCTTCAAAGAAAGGGGTGTGAGCGACTCAGGGAATCAGGATTATTGCGAGCACGCGTCTCTAATTCTTTCTCAAGAGACATGTTGACATTATTCATAGTAGGTTCTAGGCGACTACAAATCAAATTTCTCGAGAGTCGGAGCTGTGTGGCCCAGTGTGGGTTTTGAAACGAATGACCTTCCTGTAGTTTCGAGCCTTGAGCCTGGGTCGTGGAGATCGTTTCGTACAGGGCATGACTGCAGGGTGTAGCCTGCAGTTTTTTTACACGGCATCTGGTAACTCTGTATAAAATATATTTGGAATCTGGTATTTCAGCCCACAGACTGTATACAGGTCCAAACTATACGTGATACTACAAATAGTCCCAACTTCCCAAGTCCACTCCT
The DNA here is from genome assembly GCF_047967505.1 of Dipteris shenzhenensis. Taxonomy (NCBI): domain Eukaryota; kingdom Viridiplantae; phylum Streptophyta; class Polypodiopsida; order Gleicheniales; family Dipteridaceae; genus Dipteris; species Dipteris shenzhenensis. The sequence goes on from NC_141596.1 coordinate 17,240,279, forward strand.
ACTGGATCCATAGGACCCGAGATCCCATGTTTCCGCAGACTCCAGCTTCGCATAGAATCACTGCACTCACCGTGCATCACGCAGAGTAAATTAATGCAGCTAAATTACAAACTCTAGGGAGGGTCTGGGACCAACTCTCTGTTCGTGCATACGAACATCGGGGTTCAGTCAGACATCATAGCTACTGAAGTAGCTTGGCTTCCTGTAGCTAGGACTCTAGCCTTCCGTCGTTCCATGGTCCATCGGTCCCGTTTCAACTTTTTCTATCTGAAGCTAAAGTTACATAAAGGGCACAATGCCATCTGCTTGCTTAGCTTACTACCTAGGTCCTGTAGGTTATCTCAATGCTCAAGCTAGGGGTATTGTAGATTTCCCCGCATACCTGTAGAAATTTTCACATGACTCGACACGAGGTTCTACGAGGCACCGATCTAGCCTAAAGTGCACTACCATGGGTTCCTTATAAAAATACATTTGGGAGCTTCAACTATGCTCGCGACCTAAGCTCAGTAGGGTTCAGACACTGATAATGAGCGAGGAATCAAATCGTTCCTTTTCCCAGAAGGAAAACTGATAATTAGTTCCCTCTAGAGATATTGCACCTCAATTTCCAAACTCTGATAGTCAGCAAGGAAGGGAGAAGTAAAATTCACTCTTAAAATTTAAGTGATTAACGTGCTCAACCTCGAGCGTACAGCCTACTATACCATCCACTGGGCCTGGGCACCGATCGGCGTCCCCTTGAGTCTTTTGGACTGCCAATTTCCAAACTCCAATGATATTCCTTGAGCTGCTCAGCTCAATGGTTGCCGCGAATCCCGCGATCCGAAAGTGATCCACGAGTTCTCTGGCTGCTGGCCTACTGGCTCGAGTGTGACTGTCGAGTCCCGACATGGCAAGGCCGCTTTGACTGCCCACTTGCCAGTCCGTGACCCATCCCATGGTACCTCTGACTCAGCATGTATGTGTCCTATCTCAGGAAGACATCTGTAATCGCATTACCTTGTACAAATTTGCAATCCTGCTTGTAAACTTTTGAACAGGCTAGCCGCACTCATACGATTAAACACCCTATCTCCCGACTCTCCGGTCCTTGGTAACTGGAGCCTATTACGGTGCCGGCAAAGACCGTGATCAAGCATTGATGAGAAAGTTCGCTGATTTTAGCAAAACTAGGCAATGCATTGTGCACCGATGACCGATATATGCAAGTTAATTTGCAAGCTGCAACCAGCTCGTTTGCCAAGAATCGGTGATGAATACTAGTAATAATAATCAGCGTGAATCTGAATCACCACGGAGTTACGGACGGCGCAGCAACGATGAAAAAGCCATTCAAAGGCCAGATCAAGGGACCAGATTCCAGAGTGATACACATAATCCAGAATCCAGATTATGCATTGTTCAGCAGATTTAAGGCCATTTGATAAACCCCAACACATGCAAGGACAGTTTTCTCCGTCTGATGAAAGTGACAATTGTCTAAAAGTCTCCCGAATCCAGACTCTACAACGACACGGCGTGAACGTACACGCTCTTAGAGCCATGGCGTTTGGGTTCTTAGATTAATTTCTTACATATGAATCTTTCTAGTTCTTTTTGAAAAGTTAACGCCGAATATAATTTATCGGTGCATTCGAGAGGCGCTCTCATCAGGCATTTCTTTCAAAAGATCTCCGAACGGGGACTCGAAAACTTGGCTATTTTCGAGTTAAAGGTACAATTTATCCGGCAACAGTCGTCGCATGCAACAATAGAGATTCGAGTCATACAATGTGGAAAGCTAGACACAGGAAGAAAATCAATGAATGAGTCGTACATACATGATACTACTGGTTTCTTCTTTTTCTTTGATTGCCTTCACCTTAAACGCATTCAATCTGAGGTGAAAATGACCGTTGCCGGCTAAGGGGCAGACCACACGGCACAAAGAATGCTAGGCTAGTGCCACTTCAAGGCCCCAAACTATATATTGCGTGTGAACAAAAGTGAAGGTGCCTTTAATGCTCTGGCTGAGCTTACTGCATAGTCTGACGATCTGCAGGAAGAGCTGTAGGGTGTTGGAGACTTGTAGGTGGCAATGCTTCATTGGACAGAGAGAGCAGTCTGTCAGCTCCCGGAGCATTATAGCCAATGCACAGAAACACATGGCAAAAGCCTATTGGCTGGAGCAGGAATGGCGCACCAATGCTGAATTTTGCAACCTCCAAAATGGAGGTGCAAATTTGAGCACCAGTGGCGCTCAAGCTTGACCTCGAAAATAGTGAAGCTCCCCAAAGCTAGCCACCAGCTGCGCATTCGTGGAAGCGTGTGCACTGGACCTAATTGATCGTATCTTTCGGGCTTGAATTTAAGCAAGCACAATTGTATAGTACACCCCCGGCGGTCCCGGCGGGAGGCTAATTAGCAGCCGGAGTACGTTTACTGACTTCTGAGTCCCTCGGATGGGTAAGTGACAAGTGTATTTACTAAAGAATCACGCCAGGGACGAAGATGGGTAGTGTACTTCACGCAAGCCGGTCAGTACTACCATAGTCCCTTCATGGATCAACCGTGGCACAGTGTAATAAGCACTGAGAATCGCTCCCGCTGCGGGCACGGAAAGCCACTATTTGGCAGTTTCATGGAGTCACGCTAGGTCTCCAGAGAGCATTCTGTGCTGCATCTGGCAACCGTGCATCAGCGATGCGCAAAAAACTGCACAGCAGCACGCCGACTGGCATTTACTATCGTGCACTGTGCGTCGCTCTTGAGAATCTTGGAGGGCTTGCACCGTGCAGCCTCTTGCTACGGGAAACACTTTGCATTCCTTTGAATTCCTGGTGAAGCAAAGAATCCATACGAAAGTGGTGAAATCGGTGACGCGTGAGTGTAATAATAAAAGACGGACTGAGGCCCGAGGGGCACCTATGAATGGCATGCGAACTTACATGTTGCCAACCATTGTCAAGCAGTGCAAACTTCAAGGCACTGAGGAAATGATACTCCTCCGAACTGTGATCTGAGGGGAGTGATGCGCCGTTCTGGTTGCACGGCAGTCTGATGAAGCTAGCTTTCCAAGTTCCAACAAATATGATCAAGTAGCTGCAATTGGAAGAGGTGAGCTGGTGAGTGGAGAGCTCAGAGCTGCTCTCATCAGAGGAGAATTGCAGTGTGCACTGGGCTGCGGGCAGCATGCTCCTGAGTCGGAGACATGAACCGCTTGATTAACGAAGCCTCTCTCCATCAAATCAAGACTGTGAGAGTGCAGTGGGAACGTGTGTCTACAAGGGCGGGGGATTGCTACTTGATCAGATTTGAATCTGAGCAGCAGCAGAGTAGGACGGATCATGAATCGATGCTCTTTTTGTTTTTGAACAAAATCAGTGGCATTGGATGCAAAACCCAACACGCGTTGTATGCAAAGTGCATACCCCCACATGCCTAATTCCTGAGCAAAGGCTCTGCGTCCTGGCAGCTCGAGCACCGACCTGCACGACTATTTGCATGCATTTCGATCGTCTGCTTGTCCTTTAGTGTATTTTGCACCTGTTGAAATTGAGAAAAACCAGCTATAGTTTTATGTGCCTTAAAAATAATGGCTGAGGTTTTGAATAATTTAGTTTTGAAAACGAAAACCGGGTGTGAGATTGGAAATGTGGCTTCACTTGGAGAGTGTCCTTACTTTGATTGGCTCGGAAAAGAGGTTTCTCGCTAGCACTACTTCGATTCCCCTCAAGGTGAGAGAGTCGCTGGTGTCAACATAGCCCACGAGCAGCAAAGCCCCTGTGTAGTTGGTCAAGTGTGTGTAATATGCCTAATGGAAAATCAATGCAGAGTGACACTCCCTTCTCACAATTTAGGGTCTCTGCACACGAGACACAAATGCGTAGCTGGTGGCACAACAAGATTTTGCTCACACACATAAATTCCTCAAGGAGGCTTTGGCATTTAGTAGAGGTTGGATAGAGGTCTGAGCACTTGCAAGGAGCTCTGCACTTGAGAGGTGGGAAGTTCTCATTGGTGTACCCATCCAAATTTAATCTACTCTCAGTTTGAAATGCTAGTCTCCTACTGGCTGGAGGTGAAATAGAGCACTGGTGCTCAAAATGGCACCTTTAAAAAATGAGTTGAAAAAACGAGCACCAGTGGCACTCCAACTGTGCCTCGAAATTTGAGCCACCCTTCAAACCTCACCACCAGTGGTGCATTTTAGGCCACGTGTGCACTAAGCCTTAGTGATCAATCCTTGGGGTGTAATGTGAATGCATATATAAATTAGGGAATGTCTATTAGAGTTCATCTAGCAACCATTGGCCCCTTACCGCCTGTAGCCTCTGCAAGTTGAGGTGAATCCTTTACAACAGAGGACAGTCCCTATGAATAGGTAAAGCCACCTACAACGTTGAATGGGCTTCTTTTTTTGGTTTGTAGGAAACAGACTTTGGATTTTTGCAGGTTGATAGATGGTGCCTCAAGCCACCCCATAGAACCTTTGTAGCAAGTAAAGATATCTACCGAAGCTAGTTGGCATGGTCCATGGGTGCAATTTGAATGCATATGTAGACTATTGAATGTTCAATCATTTAGAACTCATCTCATCCCCAGCTCCAACAATCCTCCAACAATCACCCACCATTGAAGCTTTTGCAAGCTGTGGTGAGTTATTTATTTTTTTGATTTACAGGAATTCAACTTTGGTTTCTAGTTGCCAAGAGGTGACTCAAGCCCCTCCTAGAACCTTTTGAACGAGTTAAGTGTTGGATTGTGAATGTGAGAAGATGAAGAAGGAAACATGCATGCAAAGAGAAAGAGATCAGGGAGCAAACAAAGAGAGCGACCATTCATATAAAAGAAGACTTTGTTGTTTGTATTGAGAAAACATGCATTCTTGTAGAACATCAAGTAGTTATTTGGCTACAACCAATTGAGTGATTAGCGCAAACATGCGCGCGTGATCCGGTTGATTATTTTAGGCTAATCACATTTGGGAGTTAATTATTCTAAGACCCCCCCTTAACTCTAAATGTGAGAGCAGTTCTGAGATACTACTGCGGGCTAGAAAGGCCAATTGAGATGCAACATTTCCAATGTTACGGGCCTAGAAGAGAATTCATGAGCACATCAGCCTTCATTTCTGCTGTTGGGACATATGCTAACCGGACCGTGCCATTGTCCACATGATCTTTTAGAAAGTGGTACTTTAGATCTATGTGTTTAGTGCGATCACTTTGCATGACATTATGAGCTATCGCGATGTAGGACTGGTTGTTCAAGTGAAGAGTGAATGGCCCTTTGATTGAAACACCGAGCTCGTGGAGGAGACCTTTGATCCATAAGCCATCCCGAACCGCCGCTGCTGATGCAATGTATTCAGCCTCAGTAGTGGACATGGCAATGGTAGCCTGCTTCTTGGAATGCCAAGTGATGGGTCTAGATGCCATTTGGTATAGGAAGCCAGTGGTAGACTTCCTAGTGTCGAGGTCACCACCCCAGTCTGCATCGCACCAACCTGTGGGAGTCATTGACTTGTCGAAGTAGTAGGAGATTCGGACATTCTGAGGGTACTGCAGATAGCAAAATAGTCGTTGAACAACTTGCCAGTGTTGACGACCAAGATTTTGCATATGTTGAGATACCTGTGAAGCTGAGAAGGCAATGTCAGGGTGCGTGTAGGTCACCAAATACCGGATCGAGCCAACCGCCTCACAATAGGGGATGTTGCTCATGAGGACTTTCATTTCTTCATCACTTCGAGACATTAATTTGGAAAACTGCTGGTTGGCCTGCATGGGTGTGGAGATTGGCTTGGAAGCACTCATTTAAAATTGGTGTAAGATGTCCAGGATGTAGCGACGTTGGACCAGCTTGATATAGACAGATTGAGGGTTGCGTTGGATCTGTATCCCAAGGCAATACTGAGCTGGTCCATTGTCTGTCATCTCAAATTCAAGTGAGAGTTGCATTTTAATTTGAACGAGAAAATCTAAATCATTAGAGGAAAGAAGCAAATCATCCACATAGAGTCCAAGGATACAGTAAGCAAGATGGGACCTGGACCATTTGATGTAGACACTCGAGTCAGAGCATGTGCGTTTGAAGCCGAGTTCGTTGAGAAACTTGTGAAGACGGTGATACCAGACACTTGGAGATTGTTTGAGACCGTATAAGTTCTTGAGGAGGAGGCAAACTTTATTTTCTTGACCTGAAGGTTCATATCCTCTGGGCTGGCATATGTAGACTCGTTGATATTTCGAAAGCACTCCATTCAGAAACTCGGTCTTCACATCCATTTGATGCTAGTGGAGGCCTTTCGATGCGCTGAGAGCTATGATTAGCCCGAGGGATTGAATTTTGATTACGGGGGCATACGTTTCAGCATAATCAATGCCATGGATTTGAGAGAAGCCTTGTGCCACGAGCCTAGCTTTGTAGCAAGAGATGGAGCCGTCTGCATTGAACTTTTTCTTTAAAAGCCATTTCGAACCAATGATCTTGCGCTTGTTCGGAGGGTCGACTAAGATCCATGCATGGTTCTTTGAGAGGGACTCAAATTTATCGTCCATGGCATTTCTCCATAATGGGGCTTCAGGGGAGTGAAGAGCCGATTGAAGAGGTATGTGATCATCGACCCTGCCAACGGGGGGCTGTGTTGATGCACCCAAGGAGTAGTCAGAGTCACGAAAGCATTGTCCATACTAATCGCGAGTGGAACGAGAGGACCTTTGGATGGGCAGCTACGTGGGCGATCCGTGAGTTACATTACGGAGGGAATCCTCTTGATCAAGATGGAGCCAAGGTTGAGCGTCGACGTAGCCTTCGGGATCAATGGGTTCTATGGGAGGGTCAAGCATCACTGGTGAAAGGGGAGCAGTAGACTGCTTCGTAGGTGCATCTTCTTGGTTGATTTGTGTGGGATTTTGGGGATCTGGTCGGAGATGAAGAGGATTGAACAGAATTGGAGTTGACTACACAGATGAAGGGGCGTTGACATATTTTAACTGGAGTTGTGCCTTTGTTTGCTGGAGGGAACATCACGTTGCGCGATTGGGTGGATGAGGACCACCAAGCGGAGTGATAGGTTGCATGGTTGCGATGTGGACTGGTGGATTCACTGAACGTGGCATGAGCGGGATGCCATCCTCATCCTCATCCTCGGGATGATAGAGAGTTTTTGGGTTGTGAAGTTGGGATATGGTTCCAGAAGAGAGATGGGGAAGGGTGACCTTGATCGTCATGTTCGTCCTCCTTGTGTGAAGAAAGTGGGAGAGAAGTAAGGAGTCTCACTTGCAAGTTTCTCACATACACAATGGGGAATACACACAAAGGTGGAGGCTGAAAACAGTTTTCCTCTTCTTAGTTGTGAAGGCCAAAAGAACTCTCTCTTAGTACAAAAGGAATAGATGAACCCTATATGTGGGTCTCAAACCAAACTCAGCTAACCTAGGTGGCATACTAACTGAGCCACTAACTAGAGTACATAAAGGTAGTTATCATCCAGCTATTATTCATGGGTGGTGTACCAATCGCATCTATAGCTAACAAGTCAGTGACATAAATGCACAACGGTCACCCTGGCATATCACGAGTGGAGCTCGATATCTCAACACTCCCCCTCGAGCTCAATCCCAATTCTTGCACACCAAGCAGGTCTCTGAACTTGCGCAGCTTTTCTGCACCCAATGCCTTTGTGAATATGTCAGCTACCTCATCCTCTGTGCTAACATAAACCAAATCAATAAAACCTTCTAGAACCTTCTCTCGCACGTAGTGATAATGCACCTCAATGTACTTTGTTCTAGCATGATAGACTGGGTTATTTGCCAAGTGTATACTGCTCATGTTGTCACAATAAATGACAATTGGCCCATCTGTAGACTGATGCATATCATAAAGTGGCTTACGCAACCAAGCTACCTCACATGCAACCATTGCTGCACCCCTATACTCAACCTCTGTGCTCGACAAGGCAACTGTAGGCTGCTTCTTGCTGCTCCAAGTGACTGCAGCACTCCCAAAAGAAAACACATATCCACTAGTAGATCATTTATCAGAAATAGAACTAGTGCAATCAGCATCAGTATATCCATACAACTGTATTTGAACCCCACTCTCATAAAATAGTCCATACTACAATGTGGACTTCACATACCTCAGTATGCATCTAGCCACATCTAAATGCGATTTCCTTGGAGCCTGCATAAACTAACTTACGAACCCAATAGCATAGCTCAAATCTGGCATGGTAATAGTCATATAAATCAAACTTCCTACTATGCGTCTGTACATAGTAGGGTCTTCCAGAAGCTCACCTGCATCTGTGCTCAGCTTCACATTCTGCTCCAAAGGAACTGAAATAGGCTTACAGCTTGTCATCCCATATCTGGACAGCATGTCCAATCCATATTACCTGTGCAAGAGCCAATCACCTCAATGCCCAAGAAATAACGCAGCTCTCCCAAATCCTTCATCTCAAACTTCTGCTTCAATAGCATTTTCACATGAAGGATATCTTCATCACTATCACCTGTGATGATCAAATCATCAAGATAAATGATAAGCAGCATAATACCTTTCTCTGTTTTTCTCACATAAAGTGAGAAATCTACCGTGAAATCTGAAAGCCAATAGTGACAAGATACAGTCCTATCTTGTCAGACCATGCTCTGGGTGCTTGCTTTAAGCCATACAAGGATTTCTTCAACCTACAAACAAACTCAGGAAGAACAGCATGCATATAACTTGGTGGTTGCTCCATATAGACCTCTTCTTGCAAATCACCATGCAAGAAGGCATTCTTTACATCCATCTGATGTAAAGACCATCCCTTTGATGTAGCCATCAATGACTGCTCTTACAGTTGCCATCCTTGCAACTGGACTGAATGTTTCTTCATAATCAATGCCATATGTCTATGCATACCCCTTGACAACTAATCTTGCCTTGTATCTACTCACAGAACCATTTGCATTGTCACTACTACACACGGATCCTATTGCGACATTTATATACCGACGTTTAGCGCCCACATGGCGTTAATTGTCAGTATGAAAAGTGGGTTCCGTAAAGCATCGCTATATAGCGACGCTTGGCAAAAGTCCCTATATAGTGACTTTTATAAAGGTCGCTATATAGCGACTTTTATAAAGGTCGCTATATAGCGACACTGATATACTATTTTATAGCGACGTTTTCCAGAGAGGCTTTTTTTTCCATATAGGCCTTAAAAGTTAGTTTTTTCCAATGACAAATTTTTTTTAAATTTCATACATGTTTGATCTCATAGAGAATAAAAATATGAGAGCATGTACATCAAGCCTTTGAAGCTCATATATTCATGTCCAAGTTTGAGATGAAAAAAGTCAATTAAGAGCATTTACATCAAGTGTTTCATCTTGAGCCAAGTCTAAGGCGCCAAACAAGTCTATCTCTAGCTCTATACCGAGTTGATCTCCTATATCATCATCGTACTCTAGCATCGTATGTTCACCTAAAAGTATTTGATCATCTTCTTCAATAAAGTGTGGTAATTGTTGATGATTGTTGTCTTCTTCCTCAATATCATGATCTCCATCTTCCTCTCGTGTGATGTCATTATGCGCATCTTCCTCTTGGCTCATATGGTGATCTACATCTTCTTCGCTAGATTCATCAATTGGATCCGGCATTGGTAGTGGCATCTCCATATCCACATCTCTATCTTCAAAAATTTGCTTACTTCGTGGTGCAACTTGGATCACGTACCACCATCTTGGATCAGAACAATCTGGATGAAAAACCACCTATATTAAAGATGGGTGCCAAATGTGGTCAATTATATATATGAAATTATGCTCAAGTACATGTATCAATGGATCTTTAAAAACGAAAGCTTCGATTAATTAAATCATTAGTATGCACCTGCTCACAGTGCTCGGGAAGAACAAAAGTATCACTTTCATCGGTGCAATGTTTGGTGGAGTCTATTGCAAAGAAACTGCTACTATCTTTTCTCACTATTGCATGGGGACCGTTGTAAATAGTTCTAAACCATTTCACATTAAGAATGAAAATACTAAATCGTCTGAAATCAACTTGATAGATGTCACGTATGGTTCCACAATAATCCAACTGTGAGCAGAGAAGATTGGTATCCAAAGCACTTACTCGGCTATCTTGTGTGAAGTTAGCCATGACTCCACAATCATACATGACTCTCTTTGAATCGATGCATTTCACACGAAAATGTTGTCCATATGACCATAATGCACTATACTTTTTGTACTATAAAAGAGCATCATTAAAACAATGAAGATGCATCTATTTTATAGCGTATATAGCCACAAATAATTACTTAATTATGTCAAGAGGTAAGAAACTTACATGCACCATACATCCAGATGATAACTCTCGCTCATGCTTGTTTATTGTCTCTCCATCACGTTCGGCTTTACGTAGAGCTAGTTGTAGCCAATCAAGTGACATGTGAGTAGGGAGAAGAGCTAGATCCCGTGGATATGGTTGTGATTGCCTGTACATTACTCTGAATCTCGTCCTTGCATTTATTCTTTCTGCTTTGGCCACTTCATATCTCTCAATCCACTTCTGCATCTCAGGGCTATTGAGGATACAAAACTTATTGAATTTCTCCATTTGCTCTTCGCTCATCTTTCTTTCAATCCCTTTTCCTTGGGGAACCTCGCCAATGATGCGATCATCGTCCTTTTTTTCCCAAGCTTGCGGCATATCGGGATCCGTCGATGCAAGAAACTCTGTGATATATACTAATGACTCTTGCACAAGCCATCCCTCTACCATGCTTGCTTCTGGTCTTGCTCTTTGTCTTACAAATCCCTTTAAAGTTTTCATAAACCGCTCAAGAAAAAACATCCATCGACTATGAACGGTACCTGCTATAGCCACCTCATCAAATATGTGCACAAGCAAGTGGACTTGAGTTGTCATAATGCTCGAGGGAAAGTGCTTCTCAAGCAAGCATAAGACTTCGATGGGTTCCACCCTAGCCTTCTCGATGCTCGAATGGAGATCTCTTTTTGAGATATCCACCTATTTCATATGTCCATGTAAGATATTTTCATAATCAGTCTACAGATTAATCAGCTTAAATTGAAGAAAATGCAATCAATGCAATTTGATAGTAAGCATACCTCACAATACCACAGATCTTGAATATAGCATTTCTAACATCTTCTTGTAAGCACCCTTTTATTGTAATTGGGAGGATGAACTATCAAAGCAACAAAGAAGTCATGTCAACAATATAACATAATCATAATTACGCTAACGCATCATGATTATCAGTACACTAATTCTACTTAGAATACCTGTAAGACCTTGTGTCAATCATGGGACTTGAGCCCACTAAGCTTATTGTCCTTTGAAAATGCTCCTTTCAAGCAATGCATGTACCCTGTCGGTGTTTGAAAAGAGGCATTGTCTGCCTTGACCACTGCCTCGTCCCTCGTAGAGAGGATCCACGTTGCTTTCGGGAGGACAACTTTTCTCGAAGCATGCACTTGGGGCCACAAACGAGACATCCTATTCATAGCACGCAAGTCTTCTCACACTCTTCTCGAGTCTTTGGAACCAACCAAGTGTGCCCAAATAGTAGCCCCCACATTCTTGAAGATATATGCATGGGATCCAAGAGATGATTGATTTGTAACTGACCCCAATAAGGAAGCTCGTGAAATATCGATAGCCTCTTCATACCAGGAGGAGGTTCCTCTCCATTCACCCTCCAAGCTTGAATCCAGTCACTTGCCTTCAAATATGATGGTGGTGGATCAAGCTGACCTCCACGTGCAAGATGGTCGAGCGGAAGGTATTGAGCATGACATTCATAAACATTTTTCCTCATATGTTTGGAGTAGCGTGCAAGCGATTTCAGAGCCAGTCCACAAACAGGACAAGCACAAGTCTTGTACGCGTGCATGAATGTTTTAGTACAAGACATGCATGTGAAAGAGAGTCATAAAAGCATAATCCCTCATTATACATGTAAAGACACAACCGCGTATCTGTGCACTCTCCATATCCTGGGTAGTCATGCATGGTCCACGTCAAGATACCCCTGACCAAAATATCATTGTTATGTCATGAGCTCTGGAAATATCAAAGACCTGCACTCCTCTCCATAATATCTATAACTCCTCTATCAAAGGTGCCATGTACACATCCATATTTTTTGCCTTGTACTTTCTTGGCACAAGTAGTGCAAGCATGAGTGTCCCTTTTTTATTGTTAGCCATGGTGGGATATTGTAATTCACCACGACTATGGGCCATGTCGACCAAGATGTCGAGCGTAACCCGAAAGGATTCACGCCGTCCATGGTGAGCCCAAGATGTAAGTTGCATGGCTCCCTCGCAAAGTCTAGCCACTGATTATCTATGTGCTTCCAAGCTGCACAATCTATGGGAATCCTCAATGTGTCATTAGTGGACCGATGAGATGCATGCCATGTCATTAACTCCGTTATGGATTTGCATCGGAACATGTGTTGTATTCTTGCAATGATGGGAAAGTGTCTCAAGACCTTTACCAGTATCCGCTCACTCTGCAAGTCATCTCTATATCATTGTTCCCCACACTTTGGACAACTAGCGAAATCTCCATGCTAATGACAAAAGAGAATACAATCATTACGGCAAGCATGGATGGTATCATAATCCATACCCACCATTGTTAGCATCTTTTCCGCTTCATCTCTTGATGGGGGCATGGTATTTGGTACAGGCAACATCTTCTGGAGCAACCTATGACAATTCAAACATACATAGGCTTCGAACAATGATGATTCGGTATACACTATCTAAATGATGATTCCCAAAACAAACATGATGATTCTCAAAACAAACAATATCCAAATAATGAGTCAAATTAATGCAAGAGCTAACCTCATGAAGGCCGAGACACTTGTATCTGACCACCCATACTTTACTTGCAGATTCAAGATTGAGAGACAAGCACGTAGTTTAGACATCCTAGCACCCTCGTATAATTGTGTTGATTGCAACTCTCGCATTTTGACCTCAGACTCTGACATCACGTGTACATGGGATGTAGTGCCCCTAAAAATGGAATCCATCATGTCGACCATACCCTCGTCATCATCGGGGAGACTATAGTCTTGCTCAAAGTGAGAAGGTATATGCGTACCCTCATCACCCTCCTCATTCTGTTTTAAGATTTCGTGTAAATATAAGATCTTTTATTTCTTGGTATCCAATAAGACTCGAAGTTAAATAGCTTTGACTTACTGATGGTCCATCAACACGTGCAACACCAATAGTGGGTACTGGTTTGGGCTCCTCCCCATACATCCGCAAGTGGCGCATGATAATACGACGTTGATGTCATACTTCTCGCTTGCAATGAGTGCAATGACAGTATAATCTCTCCATAAGCCACTCCATGCTCCCGAGCATTGGCGCATCATCGGACGAGTTTCCACTCGTCCCTTCCATCTACACTTATAAAATCACAACATAAGTTGCAAGGAAAATATATTAACAATAATAAAATAGCATCTATGAGCTTCCCTTCATGTTAGAACAAAAAGTGACTTAAAGCGTCACTATATAGCGAATTTTTGCTGTGTTCCATCACTATATAGTGACGTTTTTAATTAAAAATATCGCTATATAGCGATGATGCTGTGGGTTAAAACCCAAGACTCGCGTCACACGGTGCTTTCTTTAGTAATCTCTCTAATCTCTCAAGTAACCAAGGCAATCTCTCCTCCCACCTATTTTCGATGACCTCCCACCTATTTCTGACAACCTCCCACTCTATTCTCCACTCCTCACCCTTCTCCTAGCTCTTGTACTCCCTCTCTACCCTTTTCCCTCTTTGGTTTCTTGAAAGGAAGTTCTTCAAAAGGTGAGTTTGTTTCAACAATGTAGGCTATTTTTTGTTAGCTTTAGTTTTGTGAGTGCTTCTCCTTGTATTGCTAAACCTGTAAACTAGTTTTCATGCTTGTTTTCAAAGGATTGAAACAAAAAACGAGATTTCAAGAAAGAAAGAAGACTCACCTCTTTTTTGTATTTCTATTCCTTCTCTTTCTCCTTGTCTCCTCAATCTCCTCCTTTCAAGAAGTTACTTTTGTAATCTCCTCCTTCCTCTAATATCTTATTTGAAAAATGGTACGTTTCCTCTCTTTTATAGGGCTAGTCCACAACACCGAGTGGGATGTACTATTTCAGATAAGTGCTTTCTCTTTTTACCATTTATTATTTTTGTTATTTGCATTGGCCTGCAGTTAGCGCCTTAAGTGCTAGCTACAGTGATGGGTGTAGGAACCCTCTCTTCCCCTCAATCTCTTTCCTTCTTCTCTCCTTCAATCTCTTTCCTCCTCTTTTTCCCTCTTTCCTTTTCCTCTTCTTCTCTCTTTCTTTCCCTCTTTTTCCTTCTTTCCTTTCCCTCCTTCTCTCTTTCCCCCTTCTCTTATGCTCATGCATAAACATAAGCATAAGCATAAGAGAAGGAGACATATGCTCATGCTTATGCTTATGCATGAGCATAAGAGAAGTAGACGTATGCTCATGCATAAGCATGAGCATATGTCTCTTTCCTTTTCCTCTTCTTCTCTCTTTCTTTCCCTCTTTTTCCCTCTTTCCTTTCCCTCTTCTTCTCTCTTTCCCCCTTCTCTTATGCTCATGCATAAACATAAGCATGAGCATAAGAGAAGGAGACATATGCTCATGCTTATGCTTATGCATGAGCATAAGAGAAGTAGACATATGCTCATGCATAAGCATGAGCATATGTCTCTTTCCTTTTCCTCTTCTTCTCTCTTTCTTTCCCTCTTTTTCCCTCGTTCCTTTCCCTCTTCTTCTCTCTTTCCCCCTTCTCTTATGCTCATGCATAAACATAAGCATGAGCATAAGAGAAGGAGACATATGCTCATGCTTATGCTTATGCATGAGCATAAGAGAAGTAGACGTATGCTCATGCATAAGCATGAGCATATGTCTCTTTTTTCCTTCTTTCTCTTTCCCTCTTCTTCTCTCTTTCTCTCCCTCTTTCCTCTTTTCCAATCTCTCCTTCCTTTCCCTCTTTTTCTCTCTTCTCCTCTTTTCCCCCTCTTTTCCCTCTTTCCTTTCCCTCTTATTCTCTCTTTCCCCCTTCTCTTATGCTCATGCATAAGCATAAGCATGAGCATAAGATAAGAAGACATATGCTCTTTCTCTTTCTCCTTTCCCTCTTCTTCTCTCTTTCCCAATCTCTCTTTCCCAATCTCTCTTTTCCAATCTCTCTTTCCTCTTTTCTAATCTCTCTTTCCTCTTTCTTCTTCCCTCTTCTTCTCTCTTTTTCCCTCTTCTTCTCTCTTTTTTTCCTCTTTCTCCTTTCCCTCTTCTTCTCTCTTCTCCTCTTTTCTCCCTCTTTTTCCCTCTTTCATGCTCATGTTCTTATGCTCATGCATAAGCATAAGTTAAGCATGAGCATATGTCTCCGTCTCTTATGCTTATGCATAAGACTCCTCTTATGCATAAGCATAAGCATGAGCATAAGAGAAGGAGATATATGCTCATGCTGATGCTTCTTTCCCTCTTCTTCTCTCTTTCCCTCTTCTTCTCTTTTCCAATCTCTCTTTTCCCTCTTTCCTTTCCCTCTTCTCTCTTCTCCTCTTTTCCCCTCTTTTTTTCCTCTTTCTCCTTTCCCTCTTCTTCTCTCTTCTCCTCTTTTCCCCTCTTCTTTCTCTCTTCTTTCTCTCTTCTTTCTCTTCTCTCCCTCTTCTTCCTCTTTCCTCTCCCTCTTTCCTTTCCCTCTTCTTCCTCTTCTCGTCCACTTCCTCTTTTCCCTCTTCTTTCTCTCCTTTCCCTCTTTCCTTTCCCTCTTCTTTCTCTTCTCCTCCACTTTCTCTTTTCCCTCTTCTCTCCCTCTTCTTCAGATTCCTCTTCCTCTTCTTCCTCCTTCTCTCCCTCTTCTTCCTCTTCCTTTCCCTCTTTCGTTTCCCTTCTCTTTCCCCCTTCTCTTATTTTCTCTTCTTTCTCTCTTCTTCCTCTTCTCTCCTTCTTCTTCCTTTTCTTTCCCTCTTTCCTTTCCCTCTTCTTCCTCTTCTCGTCCACTTCCTCTTTTCCCTCTTCTTTTTCTTCTTTCCCTCTTTCCATTCCCTCTTCTTCCTCTTCTCCTCCACTTTCTCTTTTCCCTCTTCTCTCCCTCTTCTTCAGATTCCTCTTCCTCTTCTTCCTCCTTCTCTCCCTCTTCTTCCTCTTCCTTTCCCTCTTTCCTTTCCCTTCTCTTTCCCCCTTCTCTTATTCTCTCTTTCCCTCTTTCCTTTCCCTTCTCTTTCCCCCTTCTCTTATTCTCTCTTCTTTCTCTCTTCTTTCTCTTCTCTCCCTCTTCTTCCTTCTCTTTTCCTCTTTCCTTTCCCTCTTCTTCCTCTTCTCGTCCACTTCCTCTTTTCCCTCTTCTTCCTCTTCTTTCCCTGTTTCCATTCCCTCTTCTTCCTCTTCTCCTCCACTTTCTCTTTTCCCTCTTCTCTCCCTCTTCTTCAGATTCCTCTTCCTCTTCTTCCTCCTTCTCTCCCTCTTCTTCCTCTTCCTTTCCCTTCTCTTTCCCCCTTCTCTTACTCTCTCTTTCCCCCTTCTCTTATTCTCTCTTCTTTCTCCCTTCTTCCTCTTCTCTCCCTCTTCTTCCTCTTCTTTCCCTCTTTCCTTTCCCTCTTCTTTCTCTTCTCGTCCACTTCCTCTTTTCGCTCTTCTTCCTCTTCTTTTCCTCTTTCCTTTCCCTCTTCTTCCTCTTCTCCTCCACTTCCTCTTTTCCCTCTTCTCTCCCTCTTCTTCAGATTCCTCTTCCTCTTCTTCCTCTTTCTCTTCCTCTTCTTCCTCTTCTCTCCCTCTTTGCCTATGCCTATGCTTATGTTTGTTTTTACGTTTTTTGTTTTTGTGTTTGTGTCTATGTTAGACATGGGATCACGTCACTCATTCGACGAGTACGGACAGCCTCGTAGGAGGAGAGCTCACGATCTATATGCTCCAGAGGACTTTGATTCCTCTCAGGTGACTACCTCGAGGACTACCCCTGGTCTGACTCCTCTTGGACCTAGCACTACGACTACCCCTGGTCTGACTCCTCTTCCATGTAGCACTGCGACTACCCCTCGGGGAACTCCTTTCTAGCCATGCATGGCTTTGTCGGGAGTCCCCACGAGTTTGTAGCGCAGATGAGGGATGAGGAGGCAGCGAGATTCTTCTCTCTGCTATCTCAGAGCAATTCCCTCCCCTACACCGATGGCTGGACGTACTGCCCAGCCGTCCCCTCATGCCCCTTCGATCGAGGGGTCATCATTTGCGCATGCCTCTCATAAGGGAAGGAAGAGTAGGAAGGGCAGCTTA
Source organism: Dipteris shenzhenensis (assembly GCF_047967505.1). Lineage (NCBI taxonomy): Eukaryota > Viridiplantae > Streptophyta > Polypodiopsida > Gleicheniales > Dipteridaceae > Dipteris > Dipteris shenzhenensis. Next base: position 17,257,600 of record NC_141596.1, read on the forward strand.
TGTTGTGCTAACTCAGGAGATGTAGACGAGTTAGCACACTCACATTCCTACAGGTCTCCACTTGGTCCAGAGACACAGTATCAGTCAAGTCCCTTGCCCTCTTCTACTCCCACTGCTACTCCTCGCTCCGGAAGCGTTCGCACATCTTCCACTCCTTCTGACTCTGCTAGCATCAGTCCTCCTTACTCATCAGGGGATCTCTCCTATCAAATCACAGTTGCCGGAGAGATAATAGAAGATAGAAAGGGCAAAGTAGTGATGGCCACCATGAGGCGGTTGATGATCCATCACTTCAAGAGCGGCATTGCTACCGATTGGTGGTATCAAGATGACCAAAAGAAGCAGGCGGTCATCGATGAATTAAAACAAAAATACCCTAACCCGCCAAATTGGGAGTTTAATGAGGATTATATGCGAGAGCGCATGGGTTTGGTCTTGAAGCATCATAGATCAACCTTGCATACTTCCATCACAAAGGGGTTGGCTAAACCCAGCTGGGTAGACAAAGCTGATTGGAAGTTCTTCAAGAAGTAGAATAGGGACAATCCGAAATTATTCGAGGGTCAGAGGAAGGCTGCGAAGAGATAGCTAGACATAGTAGGTACTTCGCACTTTGGTGCAGGTGAACGGTTGGCATTCGAGGCAACCATGGTAAGTCTACTTCTTCTCATTTAATGTATTGTTCTATTTGTTTTACTACATATTACATGCACTTTAGCTAACTCTAACTCTCGTAAATTGGATCCACAGCAAGCTGCGATGGGTCATCTTCCTACAGATGCAGAGACGCGATGTGCATTTTGCATAGGAACAAAGCCGTGGTTTATTGAGCAAGAGGCAATGGGAGCGACGATCGATTGGGCTGAGGTGGCTGCTCGCATGGTATAAGTCTACTCCTACTTGTAATCTCAGTTTTTAAATTGTTTTATTCTTTAAGTTTCAATCTAATTTTTGATTTATATGGTTCACTCTTAGGGTCAAAGCTCAAGCGTCCCATCATCAGAGGTGAGCGATCACCAGGGCCAGGGATCAGATGCACGTGACGAGAATCAGGGAGAAGGTGCAGCTCATGAGGACCAAGGAATAGGCCAACAAGACAAGGACGATTCGGATTCGGATGAGTAGTCGTAGTAGTAGTGGTAGTAGCAGTTTGCATTTTCTATGTATGTCATTTTGTATATCTGGTTGTTTGAGCAATTTTGTATCGCCCTTTCGAAAGGATAATTTTGTAACAAACAATGTTGTATATGTTCGACATGTATATGCTTTTGTTGCTTGATCATTTCATTTGAGCGATTTTGTATCACCCTTTTCGCAAGGGAAATTTTGTTATAAAAAAGCTTTGTTTTGTAATTATTTTAAAAAAAAAAGGATTAGTAGGGCTAAACAGGGCCATAGCAAGCCCTATTTAGCCCCACTAATCCTTTTTTTTTAGTTCTGTTAATCGTCGCTATATAGCGACGTTTACCAGTGTCATTATATAGCGATGATTAATAGTGTCGCTATATAGTGATATTTATCATCATCGCTATATAGCGACGGTTCTTTTTCGACGCTTTTAGCGACTTTTATAGCGACATTTGTGCCCGTGAAAATTTTTTTTTAAATGTAAAAAGCGTCGGTATTTTTGTCAGAAAAGGGCCTATGCCTTGTAGTGTGTGCTTCACCTTATAGACCCACTTGCAACCAATTGCATTCTTGTCTTTAGGCAAAGGCACCAATTCCCATGTAGCATTTGCTTCCAAGGCATCCATTTCTTCATCCATGGCTTTCTCCCATTTTTCTTTTCCCATGGCTTGCTCGAAAGAAGTGGGTTTTGGTTCATGTATCACTTTGACCATATAGGCATAGTGAATGGCTGTAAATCCATCATATTTTAGCCTATCCACATGATACTTAACTCTGGTAGACCTGTGGAAAATAGGCTCACTAGCAGGTGCTCTCAAAACATCCCTTGTCTTCCTTACTCCAGGTGTAACAACAGAAGGAATACCCAACTCATCATCAAGGCTCTGTTCTGAGACACTGGATTCACCATCCACATAAGAGTGACCTGCATTCACATCAACCATGGGCTGATCTACTTTCTCTTTTCCCTTTCGTGATACTTGGATACCACTATCTGCATTGCTTTGAGGAGATTCTCCTGATCTCAATCTGCTTGTCCATGGTGAAGTATGTGAACCACTGTTAGAGGATACTACAGGTCCATTAATATTTTGTGATTGCTGCTGTAAATTTTGTGTAGCATTACCATTTTGTGCACCTACATAATCAATCATATTTACCAGTTTATACTAGCTGCTCATCTCATAAAAGACATCTCTGCTCATTGTAAACTTACGAGTAGAAGGATTATAGCATCTATACCCTCTCTACTGTAGAGAATAACCAATAAAGATGCACTTCTCAGCTTTTGGATCCAACTTGGATCTCAACTCATCTGGCACATGAACATAGGCAATGCAACCAAAAACTTTCAAATGAGAAATATTTGGTTTCCTACTAGTATACCTCTCCTCTGGCATCATGCCATGTATTGCTGCAGTGGGAGTCTTATTCATTATGTAGACTGATTTAGCAACTGCTTCAGCCCAATAATAATGAATAACCTGGATCTCAACTTTCTTAGCTCTTGGATCTCAACTCATCTGGCACATGAACATAGGCAATGCAACCAAAAACTTTCAAATGAGAAATATTTGGTTTCCTACTAGTATACCTCTCCTCTAGCATCATGCCATGTATTGTTACAGTGGGAGTCTTGTTCATGATGTAGACTAATTTAGCAACTGCTTTAGCCCAATAATAATCTAGTAGGTCTTTTCGTTGAGCATGGCATGAGATACCTCTCCAATATGCATGTTTTTCCTTTCTGCAAGTCTGTGGGGTATGACTGCAAGAATATTGCTGCTTTATGCCATGCTCCTTCAGGAACCTTGCAAACTCATTTGAGAGGTACTCTCCACCTCCATCTGACCTTAGGCATTTTATTTGCAGGCCTGTTTCTTTCTCAACCATGGCTTTAAAAGCTTTGAAATGCCCAAACACTTCACTTTTCTTTTTCATAAAATACACCCAAACTTTTCTATTGTAGTCATCAATAAAAGTGACAAAATAATGACATCCTCCAATAGATGTAGCTTTAGTAGTCCACACATTAGAGTGGATTAATTCCAATGGCCTCTTACTCTCTTGAACATGTCTAGGAAATGGTTTCCTTGCCTATTTTCCAAGTTAACAGGCTTCACATCCTTATGCATTTCTGCAACCTTGAACTGTACATTAATTTAAGTCGATGTACATTAACATGACCAATGCGTTTATGCTAGATATCAATATCTACAACTACACCGATCCCATGTGCAAACATTGCTGCACTCAATTCAAGCATGTCCACATCCAACGTAAACATCCTGCCCTTCTTCTTTCCTTTTGCTATCAAGCAACCTTTATTTTTCATATCCTCAACAAAGCATCCATGAGGATTAAATTTGACTTGCAAGCCTTGCTCAACCATTTGACCAATAGAAACCAGGTTCTTGGTGATATTCGGGACATGAAATACATCAGGCAGGTATTTCTTTTTCCCATCCTACATAGACAAAGGAATTTTACCAATCTGCACAATAGGATGTGTAGTATCATTACTAGTCTCCACAAATCCTAGTCTTTCCATTTTCCTTGCATCCTGCATCCATTCTGCATGACTTGTCATGTGGTTTGATGCACCTGAGGCAACATACCACACATCATTGCTTTCTTCTACACTTGTCATAGAATTGGTCATGTGCTGCACCATAAACAAATGCTCATTTCTGTCATTACCCTGTCTACTAGAGGATGCATAATTGCCTTGCTGCAATTTTCCATTCATGATGTCATTCTGCTTTTTGTAGCAGTCTTTAGCCATATGACCCATTTTACCATAGTAGTAGCATTCAACATTGATGTTTGCATTTTGGCCTCTCTGCAATCCACCATGACCTCTTTGGCTCCCCTTGCCTCTAAAGATACCACGTCCTCCTCCATAGGACTGGTTTTCTTGAATTTGTTGCATATTCTGATTTCTGCCATAGCCTCCAGATCTCGGCCTGCTCTACCTCTGCCTCTACCTCTTCTAGCATTTGAGTAGAAGACAATTTCTTTTGAAATTCCTCCTGAAGAAGATGCACCACCATTTCTCTGCTCTTCAAAAATTAGAAGAGCAATCAACTCCCCAAAATCAAGAAAATTCTCACGTATGGCAATGGATGTCTGGAACTTTGCATAATCCTTTCCTAGACCATTCAAGGTCATAGAAACTAAATCATCATCTTCCACTGGTGACCCAATAGAAGCAAGTGCATCTGCAATCTTCTTCACCTTCATGTGGTAGTCATTGATGCTCATATTTTCTCTCTGCACATTATGCAACTCCTGCTTGAGCTGCATTTTCCTAGCTTGCGTATTTGTGCTATACATTTTTGTCAAAGTATCCCATGCCTCCTTCAGCGTGCTTACATCCTGAATATGCACAATCATAGAATCTGAAATACTGATAGACAGCCAATACATAACTTTCCTGGCTCTATTTATGGTGCAGCACATGACCAATTCTGTGACAAGTGCAGAAGAACGAAATGATGTGTGGTATGTTGACTCAAGTGCATCAAACCACATGACAGGTCATGCATAATGGATGCAGGATGCAAGGAAGGATGCAAGGAAAATGGAAAAACTAGGATTTGTGGAGACTGGTGATGATACTGCACATCCTATTGTGCAGATTGGTAAAATTCCTTTGTCTATGTAGGATGGGAAAAAGAAATACCTGTCCGATGTATTTCATTCCCGAATATCACCAAGAACCTAGTTTCTGTTGGTCAAATGGTTGAGCAGGGCTTGCAAGTCAGATTTAATCCTCATGGATGCTTTGTTGAGGATATGAAAAATAACGGTCGCTTGATAGCAAAAGGAAAGAAGAAGGGCAGGATGTTTACATTGGATGCGGACATGCCTAAATTGAGTGCAGCAATTTTTGCACATGGGACTGGTGTTGTTGCAGATATTGATATCTGGCATAAACGCATTGGTCATGTTAATGTACAACGACTTAAATCAATGCAGGCCCAAAATATTGTTGCAGGATTGCTAAATTCAAGGTTACAGAAATGCATAAGGTCTGTGAATCCTGTCAATTTGGAAAACAGGAAAGGAAACCATTTCCTAGGCATGTTCAAGAGAGTAAGAAGCCATTGGAATAAATCCACTCTGATGTGTGGACTACTCAAGCTGCATCTATTTGAGGCTGGATTATTTTGTCACTTTTATTGATGACTACAGCAGAAAAGTTTGGGTGCATTTTATGAAAAAGAAAAGTGAAGTGTTTGGGCATTTCAAAGCTTTTAAAGCTATGGCTGAAAAAGAAACAGGCCTGCAAATAAAATGCCTAAGGTCAAATGGAGGGGGAGAGTACCTCTCAAATGTTTGCAAGGTTCCTACAGGAGCATGGCATAAAGCAGCAATATTCATGCAGTCATACCCCACAGCAAAATGGACTTGCAGAAAGGAAAAACAGGCATATTGGAGAGATATCTCGGGCCATGCTAAATGAAAAAGATCTACCAATTTATTATTGGGCTGAAGCAGTTGTTACAGTAGTTTACATAATGAACAGGACTCCCACTACAACAAGGCATGACGCCAGAGGAGATGTATACTGGTAGGAAACTAGATATTTCTCATTCGAAAATTTTTGGTTGCATTGCCTATGTTCATGTGCCAGATGAGTTGAGGTCCAAGTTAGATCCAAAAGCTGAGAAGTGCATCTTTATTGGTTATTCTCTGTAGCAGAAAGGGTATAGATGCTATAACCCTTCTACTCGTAAGTTTACAATGAGCAGAGATATTGTTTTTGATGAGATGAGTAGCTGGTATAAACCAGTAAATGTGATGATTGATGTAGATGCACAAAATGGTAATGCTGCACAGAATTCACAGCAGCAATCACAAAATATCAGTGGACCTGCAGTGTCCTCTAGCAGTGGTTCACATACTTTGCCACAAAAAGGAAAAGAGAAGGTAGATCAGCCCATGTTTGATGTGAATGCAGGTCACTCTTACGTGGATGGTGAATCCAGTGGCTCACAACAGAGCATTGATGATGAGTTGGGTATTCCTTCTATTGTTACACCTGGAGTAAGGAAGACCACAGATGTTTTGAGAGCACCTGGAAGTGAGCCTATTTTGCACAGGTCTACTAGAGCTAGGTATCCTATGGATAGGCTAAAATATGATGGATTTATAGCCATTCACTATGCCTATATGGTCAAAGTGATATAGGAACCAAAACCCACTTCTTTTGAGCAAGCTATGGGAAAAGAAAAATGGGAGAAAGCCATGGATGAAGAATTGGATGCCTTGGAAGCAAATGCTACATGGGAATTGGTGCCTTTGCCTAAAGACAAGAATGCAATTGGCTGTAAGTGGGTTTATAAGATCAAGCACAATGCAGATGGTTTTGTGAACAGATACAAGGCAAGATTAGTTGTCAAGGGGTATGCACAAACATATGGCATTGATTATGAAGAAACATTCAGTCCAGTTGCAGGGATGGCAACTGTAAGAGCAGTCATTGCTATGGCTGCATCAAAGGGATGATCTTTACATCAGATGGATGTAAAGAATGCCTTCTTGCATGGTGATTTGCAAGAAGAGGTCTTTATGGAGCAGCCACCAGGTTATGTTCATGCTATTCATCCTAAGTTTGTTTGCAGGTTAAAGAAAGCCTTGTATGGCTTGAAGCAAGCACCTAGAGCATGGTCTGACAAGATAGGACAATATCTTGTCACTATTGGCTTTCAGATTTCCAAGGCAGATTTCTCACTCTATGTGAGAAAAATAGAGAAAAGTATTATGCTGCTTGTTATTTATGTTGATGATTTGATCATCACAGGTGATAGTGATGAAGATATCCTTCATGTGAAAATGCTATTGAAGCAGAAGTTTGAGATGAAGGATTTGGGAGAGCTGTGTTATTTCTTGGGCATTGAGGTGATTAGATCACCAAGTGGGATACAGCTCTTGCAGAGGTAGTATGGATTGGACATGCTATCCAAATATGGGATAACAGGCTGTAAGCCTATTTCAGTTCCTTTAGAGCAGAATGTGAAGCTGAGCATAGATGCAGGTGAGCTTTTGGAAGACCCTACTATATACAGACGCATAGTAGGAAGTTTGATTCATATGACTATTACCAGGCCAGATTTAAGCTATGTTGTTGGATTGGAAAGTCAGTTTATGCAGGCTCTAAGGAAACCGCATTTGGATGCGGCTAGATGCATACTCAGGCATGTGAAGTCCACATTGCAGTATGGACTATTTTGTGAGGCTGGGGTTCAGATACAGTTGCATGGATACACTGATGCTGATTGGGCTGGTAGTATTTCTGATAGACGATCTACCAGTGGATATGTGTTCTCTTTTGGGAGTGCTGCAGTCACCTGGAGCAGCAACAAACAGCCTATAGTTGCCTTGTCAAGCACAGAGGCTGAGTACAAGGGTGCAACAATGGCTACATGTGAGGTACCTTGGTTGCATAAGCTACTTTATGATATGGATCAGTGGGCCAGTTGTCATTTATTGTGACAACATGAGCAGTATACACTTGGCAAATAACCCAGTCTATCATGCTAGAACAAACACATTAAGGTGCATTATCACTATGTGCAGGAGAAGGTTTTACTAATTCTTATTGATCTAGTTTATGTCAGCACAGAGGATCAGGTAGCTGACATATTCACGAAGGCATTGGGTGCAGAGAAGCTACGCAAGTTCAGAGACCTGCTTGGTGTGCAGGAATTGGGATTGAGCTCGAGGGGGAGTGTTGACATATCGAGCTCCACTTGCAATATGCCAGGGTGACCGTTGTGCATTTATGTCACCAACTTGTTAGCTGCAGATGCGGTTGGTACACCGCCCACGACACTTGGTATCAGAGCTCAGAGGACGGAAGACGCGGAAGACGGGAAACGCAGAGGTGGAAGACGCTTGGTGACAGAACGGACCACAGTGGTGCGCAACATTGTGGGAAGGTCTGAAGTCAAGTTGCCATGGATAAGGGAATGATGATGAAAGCAGGTCGGAGTTTACCATTGGAAAACGCAGACGGGAGCGTAGTGCGAACGGCGGTCGAGATTATGAGGAAGGTGCCAGAATGGGTGACGGTCTTGATCAAGAAGGACATGAGCTACCTTCAAGGGTTAGTTCACCGCTTCGATATGGAGGGTGACTCCGAGAAGTGGCGCCATGAGTTCTTTGTGGTTTTCAGACTTGTCTATGATATTTACCTCAAGGGAGAATTCGGACCGACCGTGGAACCGGAAAGTGACTCGGAAACGGACTCAGGGGAAGAGTCTGAAGCAGAAACGGCGATGGAGCCGGAGGATGCGGATCTAGAAGAGGAAGAACGGCGACAGTGGAGCCAGAGATGGTGGCAGTCAAGGACTGAACCACAAGCAGTGGGGAAGTCGAAGGGGAACGGCCAAGGGAGAGCCGTGGGAAACACAAACGGGAACGGCCAAGGGAGAGCCGTGAGAAACGCAAACGGGAACGGCCAAGGGAGAGCCGTGGGAAACACAAAGGGGAACGGCCAAGGAGGAGCCGTGCAAGAGAGAAAGGGAAACGGCCAAGGAGGAGCCATGAAAAAGAAGAAGAAGAACGGTCAAGGAGGAACCGTGGAGCCAAGGCAGGGCAGACCTAATGAAGGGTCAAGAGGAACGGGGACACAGAATGGAAACGTGGGCTCAAGACGAGCCGTGGCAGAAACACCGAGTGTGGGTTCAAGTGGAACCGTGGGCTCAGAGAGAGCTATGATGCAGAGACCGTGTTCAAGCGGAGTCGGTGATGGAAAGGGTAATCGAAGCCCGGGTGAAAACGGCAAGTCAGGCCGTGATGAACAGATGCAGAGTGGCGACATGAGCCACAGTGAACAAGTGGGATCGGGTGAGATGAGCCGGAATGTGTCAAGGAAGAACGGCGAGAAAGGCCGTAGCATGCCAGCGCGGAGCGGCGTCCAAGGCCGCAAGGAACGGAAGCAAGTGGAGGAACAGGTGGGCACCGCGAGCCCAAGGAAACTAAAGCAAAGGGATGAACAGGTGGGCACCGTGAGCCCAAGGGAACAAAAAGAGGAGGAACAGGTGGGCACCGTGAGCCCAGAGGATGATGGACTATTGGAAGAGACCGTGGATTAGTGCACGTGAACGTGAGCGGGGAACGGTGAGCGGCCCATTCCTTTCATACCATTGTAAATATTCGCGAACTGTTGTGTAACCGACCAAGCAAGATGGGCTAAAGGTGGAACGTCGCGGGGCGGGCGTTCCGTGTGTGAAGTGTGAATCGGGGAGGCTATCCCAGGAAGGTCAGGTGTTGCGCAGGCCCGTGAGTCTGTGTGTCTTCACTGCGAGACCGGGATACAAGCGGGGAGTCGGAACCGTTTGGGGAGCAGTGGCCCATGAAAGGGGCGTGGGGATCAGAGGATCCGTGAACGGCGGTCTAGGGGAGGACGCGTCGTGGTTGGGATTGGAAACGGCCGTCTAGGTGCAGGACGTGCCAGGGCCCGTTTTGGCCCGAAAACGCAGAGGCGTCGCGGGACGCAAACGAGCTGCGGATAGCTCCGAGTGTGTCTGGGGCTGGTGAGTCCTAGGTGCGCCTGAGGTCAGCGGGCCGGGTCGAGAGAGATCCGCTGCATAGAGAAAAATTCTAAGTCCCGAAGACCTGGTCCGTGACACTTGGTATCAGAGCATGGAAGGTGGTCTCCCTGCATGTGAGGTTGCGTCCAGCAGGAAAACGTAATGATGCGGTTGTGCGCTCAGTTGCTTGTAAATACTCTTTCTTGCAGTCTAGCGTTATCAAGCCATCGTTTGGCACTCTTTCTAGTACTTTCTTGCAAGTAACGTCTCGGGCCGTTTTACGTGTTGTGATCTCGTGGTGCACTTGTGTGGGCACACACCGGAAAGCAGAACGTGGGAAGGGCGTGAGTGCACGTGAACGTGAGCGGGGAACGGTGAGCGGCCCATTCCTTTCATACCATTGTAAATATTCGCGAACTGTTGTGTAACCGACCAAGCAAGATGGGCTAAAGGTGGAACGTCGCGGGGCGGGCGTTCCGTGTGTGAAGTGTGAATCGGGGAGGCTATCCCAGGAAGGTCAGGTGTTGCGCAGGCCCGTGAGTCTGTGTGTCTTCACTGCGAGACCGGGATACAAGCGGGGAGTCGGAACCGTTTGGGGAGCAGTGGCCCATGAAAGGGGCGTGGGGATCAGAGGATCCGTGAACGGCGGTCTAGGGGAGGACGCGTCGTGGTTGGGATTGGAAACGGCCGTCTAGGTGCAGGACGTGCCAGGGCCCGTTTTGGCCCGAAAACGCAGAGGCGTCGCGGGACGCAAACGAGCTGCGGATAGCTCCGAGTGTGTCTGGGGCTGGTGAGTCCTAGGTGCGCCTGAGGTCAGCGGGCCGGGTCGAGAGAGATCCGCTGCATAGAGAAAAATTCTAAGTCCCGAAGACCTGGTCCGTGACACTTTGGATGACTGCTATCCTTATCTACTCTAGTTTGTGGCTCAGTTAGTATGCCACCTTAGTTAGCTGAGTTTGGTTTGAGACCCACATGTAGGGTCCTTCTATTTCTTTGTACTAGAGTTCTTTTGGCTTACACAACTAAGAAGAGGAAAACTATTTTCAGCCTCCACCTTTGTGTGTATTCCCCCATTATGTATGTGAGAAAGCTGCAAGTGAGCTTTCTTCCTTCTCTCTCACTATCTTCACATGCAATTCCTTGAAAAAAAATTATTTTGCATCCCTTCCAATCACATATGCAATGCCTTGAAAGTTTTTTTAAAACCATTGGTTTTCATGAATGTGATATTGCTCAATTCATTCTTGTAGGGCTATTGGCAAAAGAGGCTAGAGAAGATTCATATGGAGCATTGTCATATAAAGTGAGTCAATGAATTTTTAGAATTGAGGAAATCATAACTTCTTTGCCTTCCTTTTCAATGGGTTGATGTGTACATCATTCTCTATGTATGGAAATGCAAAGACTATGAGTCTTTTAATGGGTTTGTCTCATCCATGAACGAAAGCAAGCATCATACACATCGTGTCAAATTAAAAAACAAGGGTAGACATGCACGGCCCATACAATTGGGACATAGAGCATCACTAGTCTCGCTTTGAGGTCCTACCATGATGTAATCAGTGATGCAATCCTTTTGCATGATTTGCTATTGGCTCCCTCTCTCTTCTACAAGAATCCATGAGTTTACAAAAAAGGTCAACTTCAAGGAACCTTCCAATCAAAATGTCCTCCCTTACTAGATTGAAGGGCATCTCCTTCTCATCTCAATAGCCACAAGCAAGTAATACGTGAGAGGCACACTCCGATTGAATTGAAATCTCTTTCTCATCAATTGAAAAGCATCTCTTTCACACCCCTATAATTTGTGAGAGGTACACTTAGATATTAGGGATGACATGATAAAAGAATGTTGAATAAGAGTTCTCTCTCTCTCTCTCTCTCTCTCTCTCTCTCTCTTAGTGGGATTTTTCACATTATTTGGAAGCATATGATTTTGGAGTCAATTGCAAATTAAACCACATGAGATTGAGAAGCTTGATTTGAAATATGACATTAGACAAATGTTAGCCACTGATACTTGCAATTCTTTTTTCACAGAATAGTCGTAAAGCCAACTTTCTTGTAAATTAAAGCTATTAATTTCTCCTTGCCTACTTTGGGGAATTCAAATGAGTTTTTCATGAAAAAGTATCCCAAGTTTAGTTGCCTACTTTTGGGAATTCAAATAAATGTTCAAAACTATTCGAAGAATTAATTTCTTACATATGGATCAAGAAGAGAACTTTATTACAGAGGACCTTTATAAATTTCTTAACTATCATGAAACTTTATATCCTAAAATGCAGATAAGAGGCTCAATCCAACACTACATCAGAAACTATAAAAGGCACTATGATAAGGCACTAAGGTCATGTGCATGCAAAAACTTAGCAATTTTATAAATCATACTCGTACAATGACTTTTTACCAATATACCACTTTGTACTTTTTCCATCTTAACTACCAGCATGACTACAAATGTTGCACATGTAATAGGCTATGGGGGATTGGTGTAAGACTTAGGTAACATTGGGGGTTGGAGTAAACCTATGCAATAGGTGTTGGAATGAGAGGAAGAGAGGAGTGAGACACAAGATTTCTCCTTGAAGAAGTTGATTGTATTGATATATCAGAGGCATATATACAATTCATAACTAGATGGATTTAGGGCAAGCTATATATAGGTCTAACACCCCCACTTAAACTAGGCCCTCTAGCTATTGAATGAAAAAACCCTTGGTGAGTACAAAGGAAAACCAAAGCCACTATATGTGTGTGTGTATGTGTGTGTGTGTGTGTGTGTGTATTTGTGTGTGTGTGTATGCATGCATGCATGTATGTATGTATGTATCACAACAAGAAAAGTTAGCTATAGAAGTGCTTGATAGATGTGCAAAATAGCAGGCACATCTATAGGCACTACTAGAATAGTGAAAATACAGGCGTGTCTAATAGCGCATCTACACTGCAAATTAGACACGGATTTAGATGCAAAATAGAAAATACAGAAAGTGAGATTTTGGTGCAGGCTGATAAATGTACATCACTGCTTTCCAAACATTGCCCATGATTACCAAAGCACATAATTTTAATAAAAATATCAATGCTTTTTGGCAAACCCACATATACAAAAATTAAGTGAGGTGAGGAGAATGAGACAATATGTAAAATAGTTTTGCCAATATCAATGATGGGCTACGGTTCAATCTCATCCTCAATGAGATCATCCCTTGCCAAACTATCTACTTCAAATTCCAAACCAGTGGTAAGATCTACAAATACATTCAGCCCACTACTACTTGTGCTACTCATGTGCTCATCGAAAGTAGCATCACCAATGGTAGGCTCGTCCTCGGGTAATGGCCTCAATATCTGTATCTCTTATCTCATAATGATCCACCTCTCTCGTATCATGGTCATCATCACCTCCATGGCCATGATCATACTCCATACACTCCATATTAGTAAATGTACTATACATCACTTTGGAACGTGGTGTAATAGTAGGTATGACGTGCCACCACCTATTATTATCCACCATTGGCTGATAGACAACCTAATTCAAACACAAATACAATCATGTTATTTTCCTTGCATCAAAGATATCAAATATTTAAAAGTGAGTATTTTTATATGTGTGTATAGTATCTGTTCACATTGTTGCGGTAGTACTAGTGTGTACTTCTTACTTTGCCAAAACTTTGTGGAGTCAATAGTTACAAAGCCACTTGCATGGTGTTTGATTGTTGCATTATGGCCTCTTTCCACCATGTCCTTAAACCACTTTAATCCAAAACATACAAAAAGAAGCGTCGAATGTCAAGCTTAATAATATCTTGGATTATGCCATAATAATCATCCATGGCTCCATTGGCTCCCTCAAAGCTAGCAATGATGCCATAATCTTGTGTGTTTCTCTTATCATCAATCCATTGTGTTCAAAAATGCTTTCCCTCACACCATAGAGAATTGAACATAGTACACTACACCAAGACAAAATCAATTAAATAAGCAATCTAAATTGTTGAAAGCTCCTAACTTATGCATAACATTCTATATACTGACCTTGCTCATGCCTCCCCTAGCCTACTCCCATTATTCCATTGTGATATGCATCCCTTCATCTCTCTCTACTCTCTCCATTTTGTTAAGTAGCCAATCCACATGAATATCCTTTGGAAGTGCTCTTAGATGCTCAGGGTATGGAACGAGATCCATGGTGTGTATGAAAGAGGGCCCTTTCTCATTGTCTTCTTGCCTTTGCATCCTCGTATCTTGTCACCCATATTTTCATCACATCACTATTAAGCATGCAATAAAGGTTGATATTAAAAATAAGCAACTCTGTGTTTATTACTTTGCTCCGTCCTTTCCTTTGACGCACAATCAAGGTCATCCTTAGGTTATCATCATCTCTCCATAGTCATGGGAGAGAGGTATCCACATCAACAAGAAACTCAAAAATATATACAAGTGACTCTTGTACCAACCAACCCTCAGCCATGCTACCTTCGGGCCTTGCATTTTGTCTCATGAAACCCTTCTAGATCTTCATGAAGCGCTTGAGGAAGAACAACCATCGTGCATGTACAGTAGCACATATAGCAATCTCATCCACCGAATGTACTATGAGATGTAATTGGCTTGTGAAAATAGAACGTGAAAATGTCTCCACTAAACAAACCACCTCCATTGACATAACTCGAGCATTTTGAAGCATGGTGGGATCTATTTCCTTTGAGCTCACATACCTAGAAAGGAAAAAGTACACCATATTAGCAATATGAAAACCCTTACATGGAGCATTGATACACTTCACATTTTGTATCCTGTAAAGTACCTCACAAGCTCGCCCATCTTGTAAATAGAATCCTTCACGTCCTTCGATGCACTATGAGAAATGCTAGTAGGTAGTATGAACTGAACACACGAGGAATGGTTGATTAGTTGCTTCTAATTCACTCACAAATTTGGAAGGAAAAAGATATTATGCACATAAAATACTTACTTGGAGCATGTTGTGCCAATCATGAGATTTCAAGCCATATAAATGCTCTACACCTCTTTTCTTGCTCTTTGTGAAGGCCCTCTTCAAACACCTCATGCATCCAATGGGAGTATGAATTGTAGTGATAGCTCGTTTCACCGCCACCATCTCTAACTTTGATAACCTCCACAGTGCACGAGGTAAAAAGACACACCCATTTGGCCTCTCTTGTGGCCAAAATTCATGCATCCTCCCTTTGGTTCATAGATCCTCCCTTATGCCTATGGAATCTCGTGTCCCATTCAAATGTTCCCAAATGGTAGATGCCACATTCTTGAAGATATGCATGGGATCAAGTAGGTGATTGATCTTGAGGTGGGACCAATATGGTAGTCAATAAAAGATGGAGTATCTAAACAAAAGCTGGTGTTAGCGTGCAATCTTTATTTCCATTCAATATAGCACATAATAGTTACAAACCCTTACCGGCTCATGCCAAGTGGTGGAGGAGTCATGGAACCGTCCCAAATTCTCATCCAATCTTCTGCAATGAGTGAGTGTGGGGGGATTTCATTCCAAGGGGCCACATATCTAGTTCTTGTGTGTTCTGCCCCTTCCCCTTCCCCTTCCCCTTCCCCTTCCTTTTCCTTCTCTTTCCCTTCCCCTTCCCCTTCCAAGAAAGGGATTGCATGAATGATGGAAATAAGTGATTGCATGAATGATGGAAAGGGATTGCATGAATGAAGAAAGGGATTGCATGAATGATGGAAAGGGATTGCATGAATGACAAAGGGGATTGCATGAATGAGGAGATAAGGGATTGCATCAATTATGAAAATAAGTGATTGCATGAGGGCGGATCCAAGAAAGAGGAAAATTGGGGACTGAAGCATGAGGGTGGGATAAAGAAAGAGGGCCTGCATGATGGAGCATTCTTCTTTCCTCCTTTTTCCTCTCTTTTTCTCTCTTTTCTCCTCTTTTTCTCTCTTATCTCCTCTCTTTTTTCTCCTCTCTTTTCCTCTCTTTTCTCATCTCTTTCGTTCTCTCTTTTATCCTCACCTTTTCTCTTTTTTTCCTTCTCTCTTTTATCCTCTCTTTCCTTCTCTCTTTTTGTCTCTTTTCCTCTCTTTTCTCCTCTCTTTTTCTCTCTTATCTCCTCTCTTTTCCTCTCTTTTCTCATCTCTTTCCTTCTCTCTTTTTCTCTCTTTTATCCTCACTTTTTCTCTCTTTTTCCTTCTCTCTTTTATCCTCTCTTTCCTTCTCTCTTTTCGTCTCTTTTCATCCCTTTTTCTCTCTTATCTCCTCTCTTTTTCTCTCTTTTTTCTCCTCTCTTTCCTTCTCTCTTTTTCTCTCTTTTATCCTCACTTTTTCTCTCTTTTTCCTTCTCTATTTTTCACCATGGCCCATGGGGATAATAGTATGATAATCCCAACTTTCTACATACGCACACATTGGAGATCCTTGCTGGGCTGTTGAAGAAGTAAGGGCAGATGGTACTAAAGGGGAGGCCAAAGAAGCTTGACCTGTAAGCATGAGGAAGGAGAAAGAAGGCTCAGCGTTCTTGGCCGTCGGCATTGTCTGGACATGTGAGAGTGCCAGCTGAGGGGTGGAGGCCGAGGGCATATCTTCTTTCCCACCTGTTGTTGCATGTGCGCTAATAGGACAGTCTCTTTCTTCGTGAACTATTCATCCTTCTTGTAGCATTCTTGGATTTGCTGTTGCAGTCGGGAGACCTTCTCAAGATTTGCACCTCTTTCCTATGATCAACCATAAATTCATCACGATTTCACTAGAATCAACAAGCACATTACTAAAGACCTTAGAGCATCTCATTTGTCCAGATGGCTGAAAACCAAATTTAGTCCTTGGACAAAAAGATGCCCATTTTCCTAGAGAATCCTTTCCAAATTATGTAAGGTCTCAAAGAGTCTCAAGCTGACCACATACCTTTCTATAAGTCTAACCCCATTCCTATGTAGAGTTCCTTACCATAGAGGTTTGAACCTACCTAAGGGTGTTTCCAATGCTTGCACCTATCAACCTTGACGTTGCTAATATTTCTGAGGATTGAGTAGGCCCAAATCTTTTCCAGATTTTGCACCACCTTGATGATCCCTTGAGCCATGAATCTGGCCATAGATTTCTCCACATCTACAATTCCTATCCTGTTGCCTTTGGCATTGTGCATGATTGCCATTTGACTTTAGGAACCTTGTGATTAACAGTGTCTCCTCCCCAAATAAAGGATCTAAATAAGCTGTTAATTTGTCTAAGAAATTTTTTAGTTGGGTACAAGCATGAAATGAAATAGATGATGGAGGGGTACATGTAGTGGCTGAGGACAAACTTTCTTCTTGCACCTGAATTCCATAGGGATTCCCAGTAATATGAAGCCTCTAAGTTTTTTTATCTCTTTACAACCCTTGTTATAAAGAAAAAGGGGGGGAGGGCTCAAGGTGCCATATATCCCCATCTTATCATGATTAACTTTGGATCTTGAGGCCATACAAAAAGTATTTAGACACTCCAGCATGACTCTTACTGACTCTTCATCATTGTGTGGTGCTAGATTTTGTCTTCTGCAAATTGTTGGCACATAATCTGTCTGTCCCCTTCCACCTGTATTCATTTTACATTGCCCTTGTCGAGTTCATCCTTAAGCAGCCATCCTAGTGCATTTGTAGCTATAGCAAATAGTAGAGGAGCTAATGGACAGCCTTGTGTGATTGATCTTTTTAACCCAAAGGGTTGCGCCGTTCTACCATTTACTTCGACTTTGCTTCTAGCATGACATAGGATAATTTCTACATAAATCTAGGATGAGCTTCCATGTCCTTGAGGGAGGACAAAATAAAGCCCCATTCCATTCTATCATACACTTTGTCAAAGTCAATTTTGAGGAAGCATTTGTTCTACTGAGTCTCCTCAGCCAGCTCAAGTCCTTCCCATAGGGCGAGGATAGCTTCTAGGATATGTCTTCCTTGAATGAAACCTTTTTTATCCTCCCTTCTAATAGCAAGTGTCTTTGCAAAGATCTTGTAGCTGCAATTCAGCATGGTCAACGGTCTCCAATTCTTCAGTTCCTCTTTTGGGCTACCCTTAGGGATAAGTTTCATCATGCCTATTTTTATTCTTGGGTCTAAAAACCCTTTCTCTTTGGAGTCTTTCCAGAGCATCATGAGATAGGGGCTATCGTTTCCCAGAATACTTGATAAAATTCTATAGGGAGGCCATCTTCTCCTGGTGTCTTACCCTTCCCCATTTGATCTATTGCACCTTTCAGTTCCTCTAAGGTGAGGTCTCAGTCTAGATAGATGCTATCAAAAGAGGACACTTTTCTTTCTCTTACTTTAGATCATTTCCCTTGAGCTATAGCCTTTTCTGTTGTGATGATCTCCTCCTCTCTTGACAACTAGTTAATGTGTTTTGAGATTGCCTCAAGGACTACAACTGAGTCTTGGATGAGTCCTATCTCCAACTTGAAGAGCCTCTAGGGATTCTTTAGCATTTTTTTTCCTTAGCGTTTTGAACATATCCTCATTAGCCTTATCTTCTCTTCCCACCCACCAATCCCGAGTGTAAATCTTGGCCTGGTTGGATGCTATTTCTGCTTCTACTCTGAGTTTAGCTTTGACTGTCCTCATTTTTCTTTGTCCCTTATCAGTGTTGTCTCGTTCAAGTAGAGCCAGTTGATCTTCAAGCTTTTGAGTTCTAAAAGACCTAGCTTTGTCATCTCTATGTTTGACTTCTTTTAAGAATACTTTTGTCCTATCCGTGGCTCTGATCCATTTATCCATTGCAGTATGATTGGCATGACATCTTACAGGTATTCTAAGCTGTAGAATTCGTGTATCGATAATCATGATGCGTTAGCGTAATTATGATTATGTTATATTGTTGACATGACTTCTTTGTTGCTTTGATAGTTCATCCTCCCAATTAAAATAAAAGGGTGCTTACAAGAAGATGTTAGAAATGCTATATTCAAGATCTGTGGTATTGTGAGGTATGCTTACTATCAAATCGCATTGATTACATTTTTTTCAATTTAAGCTGATTAATCTGTAGACTGATTATGAAAATATCTTACATGGACATGTGAAATAGGTGGATATCTCAAAAAGAGATCTCCATATCAAGCATCGAGAAGACTAGGGTCGAATCCATCGAAGCCATATGCTTGCTTGAGAAGCACTTTCCCTTGAGCATTATGACAACTCAAGTCCACTTGCTTGTGCACATAGTTGATGAGGTGGCTATTGCAAGTACCGTTCATAGTCGATGGATGTTTTTTCTCAAGCGGTTTATGAAAACTTTGAAGGGATTTGTAAGACAAAGAGCAAGACTAGAAGCAAGCATAGCAGATGGATGGCTTGTGCAAGAGTCATTAGTATATATCACAGAGTTTCTTGCATCCATGGATCTCGATATGCTGCAAGCTTGGCATAACAAGGATGATGATCGCATCATTGGCGAGGTTCCCCAAGGAAAAGGGATTGAAAGAAAGATGAGCGAATTAGAGCAAATGGAGAAATTCAATAAGTTTTGTATCCTCAACAGCCCTGAGATGCAGAAGTGGATTGAGAGATATGAAAAGGATATGAAGTGGCCAAAGTAGAAAGAATAAATGCAAGGACGAGATTTAGAGTAATGTACAGGCGATCGCAACCATATCCACGGGATCTGGCTCTTCTCCCCACTCACATGTCACTTGATTGGCTACAACTAGCTCTACATAAAGCCGAATGCGATGGAGAGACAATAAATGAGTGCGAGCAAGAGTCATCATCTGGATGTATGATGCATGTAAGTTTCTTATCTCTTGACATAATTAAGTAATTATTTCTGGCAATATACACTATAAAATAGATGCATCTTCATTGTTTTAATGATGCTCTTTTACAGTACAAAAAGTACAGTGCATTATGGTCATATGGACGATATTTTCACATGGAACGCATCGATTAAAAGAGAGTCACATATGATTGTGGAGTCATGGCTAACTTCACACAAGATAGCGGAGCAAGTGCTTTGGATACAAATCTTCTCTCCTCATAGTTGGATTATTGTGGAACCATATGCAAAATCTATGAAGTTGATTTCAGACGATTTAGTATTTTCATTCTTGATGTAAAATGGTTTAGAACTATTTACAACCGTCCCCATGCAATAGTGAGAAAAGATAGTAGCGATTTCTTTGCAATAGAGTCCAACAAACATTGGACCGATGAAAGTGATACTTTTGTTCTTCCCGAGCACTGTGTGTATACTAATGATTTAATTAATCGAAGCTTTCATTTTGAAACATCCATTGATACATGTACTTGAGCATAATTTCATATATATAATTGACAACATTTGGCACCCATCTTTAATATAGGTGGTTTTTCATTTGGATCGTTCTGATCCAAGATGGTGGTACGTGATCCAAGTTGCACCACAAAGTAAGCAAATTTTTGAAGAAAGAGATGTGGATATGGAGATGCCACTACCAATGCCAGATCCAATTGATCCCGATGAATCTGGCAAAGAAGATGAAGATCACAATATGAGCCAAGAGGAAGATGCGCATAATGACATCGCATGAGAGGAAGATGGAGATCACAATATTGAGGAAGAAGACAACGATCATCAAGAATCACCACACTTTATTGAAGAAGATGATCAAGTACTTTTAGGTGAATGTATGATGCTAGAGTACGATGATGATGTACGATGATGATATAGGAGATCAACTCAATATAGAGTTGGAGATAGACTTGTTTGGTGGCTTAGACTTGGCTCAAGATGAAATAGTTGATGTAAATTCTCTTCATTGATTTTTTTCATCTCAAACTTGGACATGAATATATGAGCTTCAAAGGCTTGATGTACATGCTCTCATATTTTTATTCTCTCAAAAGGTCAAACATGTATGAAAATTTAAAAAATTTTGTCATTGGAAAAAACTAACTTTTAAGGCCTATATGAGTAAAAAACCTCTCTGGAAAATGTTGCTATAAAATAGTATCTCAGTGTCACTATATATAGCAACTTTTGTGATAGTCGCTATATAGCGACATTTGCCTAAAATTGCTATATAGCGATGCTTTACGGGATGCGCTTTTTATACAGACGATTAGTTCCCCATGCGCGCTAAATGTCGATACTTAAACGTCACAATAGAATCCATGTGTAGTAGTGTCCTCTGTTTTATCCCCACTTTTTCTCTCTTTTTCTCCTCTCTTTTCCTCTCCTTTCTCCTCTCTTTTATCCCCACTTTTTCTCTCTTTTTCTCCTCTCTTTTCCTCTCCTTTCTCCTCTCTTTTCCTCTCTTTTCCTCTCTTTTCTACTCTCTTTCCTTCTCTCTTTTTCTCTCTTTTTCTCTTCTTTTTCTCTTCTCAGCTCATTAGTAATCTTCCTTTTTTCTTTTTTCCAGTTCATCATGTGGCCAGGAAGCTCTTCAGGCTCACCTGATCTTCGGGAGACCATCTTTTGGGAGTTATATAAACTTTTGGGGCACCCTCCCAGTCTTGGGGAGTTATATGGCTAGATGACGGGTACTCTAAACATCTCCCAGGAGTCGGCACTACAGACTCCAAACCACCCTAACCCCACACTAGCTGAGATTATCCCAGCGGAGACAACACAACCGAGCCCCTTTCCCCATGCCATTCTATGCCCCTTCCCCCATGCCGTCAGGAGGCCCTTCTACCTCGCAAAGCCGTCGGCATACTCTTGTGCAGTCGAGACTCGATTCTCGAGCTACTAGTGGTCCACGTAGTCCCATGCAATCTCCAGCTATGAGTGGCCAGTGTACTAGCTTGACATGACACAGTAGCAGGCATAGTAGTAGGGAGAGCAGTGGGGGATGCATGGCACAGTGCTTTGGGAGGGGTGGTGGTGGGGATGAGGATGATTCAGATGATTTAGACATGCCTCCAGGTGATGGTACAATTTACTATGACATCACTCAGACAGGAGGCATCTTGATGGATGCACGAGGGAAGGACATCATGGCCTTCATGCACTCTATAATTGGTAACAATTATAGAGATTGCTTTATCCGCTACAAAGACCATCCAAAGAGGTTGGTTGATGAGACCCTCGCTGTTGTTGGCTCTAGGTATCCTAAACCCCTAATGTTCAGTTCATAGATAAATGGGCCAAGTCAAAGATCATTGTTACGATACTTGGCAATAAAAGATCTTCGCTTAAGAGGCAGGCACTAGCGGAGCTTGCCAGGCTCGAGGAAGGTCAACCACCAAGGGGCCCACCCCACACCGCTCACAAGCATGTGGAAGAAAGCAATGAAGTCAGCAAGGGAGGAACCTAGTTTGCAGCACATGGAGGCACAAAGGATCCAAATGGAGCAATATGGAAGGGTGCATTTTGGAGCAGGGGATAAGTATCGATCTCAAATTATATTGTTTATGTAGTTTATTAGGAGGTTGTTTCTTTGTACTAACCCCTTTGCAAATTGTATCATCTTGCAACTTGATATCATGGGCAGGTGTCCTACTCCTGTCGAGACAGCCTACCACCGCCACCATCGTAGAGGAGATACATGGAAGCACTTCCATAATGACGGGGTGATTACTAAGGAGCAATTTATCTGGGCTACTGAAGCGCCCCCCGAGGTATTTGAAAGTAATTAAATAATGTCAATATTATAAGTAACGAGTAGCATGACCCGTCTACGACGGGTTAAAGACCCGCTCTGCTGGGTCTCAAAGTGAGATTTTAAAATGTTTGTAATTTCTAGCAATAGAATTTCAAGTTTCAAAATCCTCCAGCATAGGCACCACTTGGCTTGGCTCTATGCTCAGTTTTACTAAACTATTCAGTTAGAAGAGAGGCAAAGCATTCGCACAACACCCACCCCCCTTCTTGCACACACACAAATGCTCTCTCTCTCTCTCTCTCTCTCTCTCTCTCTCTCTCTCTCTCTCTCTCTCTCTCTCTCTCTTCCTTTGATTGTGTCCCTCATGATGCACACGCACATGCACTAATCTCTCTCTCTCTCTCTCTCTATATATATATATCTATCTATCTATCTATATATATATATCTCCATTGTAAGTTTGCTAGAATTCTCGGTCAAAGCAAGCAACATCTCAGTTTGTCAAAGGAAAATAAGAGTTCTATGTTGGCAATAATCCATGCACTATCTTAGAACATAATAACGATTGACGCAAAAGGAATGACAACCAAAAAGAGAAATAGCAATTCTATGTTTCTCAACTCGATGGAGCCCATAGCAATATAATAAGACAACCGTTAGGCTGCTAGGCTCCCTATCTCCCCCCCCTCTCTCTCTCTCTCTCTCTATCCCA
>NC_141596.1:18973648-19028563 GCF_047967505.1 Dipteris shenzhenensis
TTTCTCACAAGCACAATGGGGGAATACACACAAAGGTGGAGGCTGAAAACAGTTTTCCTCTTCTTAGTTGTGAAAGCCAAAAGAACACTAGTACAAAGAAATAGAAGAACCCTATATGTGGGTCTCAAACCAAACTCAACTAACTAAGGTGGCATACGAACTGAGCCACGAACTAGTGTAATAAGGATAGCTATCATCCAATTATTATTCGTGGGTGGTGTACCAACCGCATCTGTAGCTAACAAGTCGGTGACATAAATGCACAACGGTCACCCTGGCATATCGCGAGTGGAGCTCGATATCTCAACACTCCCCCCTCGAGCTCAATCCCAATCCTGCACACCAAGCAGGTCTCTAAACTTGCACAGCTTCTCTGCGCCCAATGCCTTTGTGAATAGGTCAGCTACTTGATCCTCTGTGTTGACATAAACTAGATCAATAAGACCTAGTAAAAACCTTCTCCCACACATAGTGATAATGCACCTCAATGTGCTTTCTTCTAGCATGATAGACTGGGTTATTTGCCAAGTGTATACTTCTCATGTTGTCACAATAAATGACAACTCACCCATCTGTAGACTGATTCATATCATAGAGTAGCTTTGCAACCAAGCTACCTCACATGCAGCCATTGCTGCACCCCTGTACTCAGCCTCTGTGCTCGACAAGGCAACTGTAGGCTGTTTCTTGCTGCTCCAAGTGACTGCAGCACTCCCAAAAGAGAACACATATCCACTAGTAGATCGTCTATCAGAAATACTACCAGCCCAATCAGCATCAGTGTATCCATGCAACTGTATCTGAACCCTAGCCTCATAAAATAGTCCATACTGCAATGTGGACTTCACATACCTGAGTATGCGTCTAGCCGCATCCAAATGCAGTTTCCTTGGAGCCTGCATAAACTGACTTACCAACCCAACAGCATAGCTCAAATATGGCCTGGTAATAGTCATGTAAATCAAACTTCCTACTATGCATCTGTACATAGTAGGGTCTTCCAGAAGCTCACCTGCATCTGCGCTCAGCTTCACATTCTACTCAAACGAACTGAAATAGGCTTACAGCCTGTCATCCCAAATTTGGACAACATGTCCAGTCCATACTGCCTCTTCAAGAGCTGTATCCCACTTGGTGATCTAATCACCTCAATGCCCAAGAAATAATGCAGCTCTCCCAAATCCTTCATCTCAAACTTCTACTTCAATAGCATTTTCACATGAAGGATGTCTTCATCACTATCACCTGTGATGATCAAATCATCAACATAAATGACAAGCAGCATAATACCTTTCTCTGTTTTTCTCACATAGAGTGAGAAATGTGCCTTGGAAATCTGAAAGCCAATAGTAACAAGATACTGTCCTATCTTGTCAGACCATGCTCTAGGTGCTTGCTTCAAGCCATACAAGGCTTTCTTCAACCTGCAAACAAACTCAGGATGAACAGCATGCACATAGCCTGGTGGCTGCTCTATATAGACCTCTTCTTGCAAATCACCATGCAAGAAGGCATTCTTTACATCCACCTGATGTAAAGACCATCCCTTTGATGCAGCCATAGCAATGACTGCTCTTACAGTCGCCATCCTTGCAACTGGACTAAATATTTCTTCATAATCAATGCCATATGTCTGTGCATACCCCTTGACAACTAATCTTGCCTTGTATCTGTTCCACAGAACCATCTACATTGTGCTTCACCTTATAAAACCCATTTACAGCCAATTGCATTCTTGTCTTTAGGCAAAGGCACCAATTCCCATGTTGCATTTGCATCCAAGGCATCCATTTCTTCATCCATGGCTTTCTCCCATTTTTCTTTTCCCATGGCTTGCTCAAAAGAAATGGGTTCTGGTTCCTGTATCACTTTGACCATATAGGCATAGTGAATGGCTGTAAATCCATCATATTTCAGCCTATCCATAGGATACCTAGCTCTGCTAGACCTGCGCAAAATAGGCTCACTCCCAGGTGCTCTCAAAACATCCCTGGTCTTCCTTACTCCAGGTGTAACAACAGAAGGAATACCCAACTCATCATCAATGGTCTGTTCTGAGCCACTGGATTCACCATCCACATAAGAGTGACCTGCATTCACATCAAACATGGGCTGATCTACCTTCTCTTTTCTTTTTCGTGATACCTGCGTACCACTATCTGCATTGCTTTGAGGAGATTCTCCTGATCTCAATCTACCTCATGGTGAGGTATGTGAACCACTGCTAGAGGACACTGCAGGTCCACTGATATTTTGTGATTGCTGCTGTGAATTCTATGCAGCATTACCATTTTGTGCATCTACATCAATCATCACATTTACTGGTTATACCAGCTGCTCATCTCATCAAAAACAACATCTCTGATATCACTAGTGACACTCAGTAGATGGAATGTGTATCAGCTAAATGTCAAGAATGCTTTTCTCAATGGTTACCTAGACGAGGAAGTCTACATGCAACAACCATTAGGTTATGTTGAACCAGGAAAGGAGAATAAGGTTTGCCATCTTAAGAAAAGTCTCTATGGCTTAAAGCAAGCACCCAAAAGTTGGTACAATAGAATCGATGTGTATTTTGCTGATCTAGGATACATGAAATCCAATGCAGATCATACTCTCTACTACAAAGTTCACGGGGAAGACATTACTATTGCACTTTTGTACGTAGATGACCTGATTGTGATAGGAAGAAAGGATATCTTCATCAAGAAATGAAAACAAGACTTATTTGCAGAGTTCGACATGAAAGATCTTGGACTTATGCACTATTGTCTTGGAATTGAGTTTTGGAGAGATTCAAACATCACCTTTATGAGTCAGCTCAAGTATGTTGACAGTCTCTTGAAGAAGTTTCATATGGTAGGTTGCAAGATTGTAGCCACTCCCATGGAACATAGTTTGAAAACTTACAAAAGACTCAGCAAAACCCACAGTCAATGATAGATACTATAGGTAGCTCATCAAATCTCTTATATATCTGACTATTCACACAGCCATATATTTGTTGTGTAGTAAGTTCACTAGCACAGTTTATGGCAAATCCAAAACAGTCTCACTGGAATGTAGCCAAAAGAGTCTTGAGATACATCAAAGGTACAAGACAATTTGGAATAGAATACAAAGGAAGTCATCCATGGTTGCATGGATATTATGACAAGTGACTATGTCGGAGATCATGAGACCAGGAGATCCACACAGGGATATGCATATTTCCTTGTTCATGGTGCTATATATATTGTGGTTGTCAAACAAACAACCAACTGTTTCTTTGTCTTCAACTGAAGTAGAATATAGAGCACTCACTACAGGTGCATGTGAAACTATATGGCTTAGAAGACTATTGTCAGAAAAAGATTACTTTGATGAATGAAATCCAACAACAATATACTATGATAACCAATCGGCTCAAGCATTGGCCAAGAATCTAGTATATCACTCCAAGACAAAGCACATTGATGTTAGAGAGCACTTCATCAGAGAAAGAGTGTTACTTGGTGACATCATATGCAAACATTATGACAACAAATAGAATGTTGTAGACACCTTTACCAAACCACGCGATAAAGAGCTTTTCAAGGAACATCAACAAGCTCTTGGTTTGATGCAGAGGAAGGACATTCCCATGAAAGGGGTGTGATGGAATGTAATGTTCAGTCCTTCTTTGATTCCCCAGAATCATCATCTTGAGGGAAGGCCTACTTCATGATGTTGATCTTGAGGGAAGGTGGTGAGAGATCATGCTCAACATCATGTTATCATATGTGCATATCACTAACAAAATAGAGTGCTATAAAGGAAAGGGCTAGATGCCCTAACCCTAACCCTAAATGGGTTTGTATATATTGTACATTTTCAACTAAATCTAGTGTACAGCTAGTTATTTGTGGTGTGCTCTCTAGCGATGCCCTCTCTCCTCATGTCCACTCTTCTCCTCTCCCCTCTTCATATTTTGTCAACTCTTGCCAGCATAATACGTCCCATGGGGCCTATAAGATTGCATAAGATATTCACATATAGCCAGCAATGCCAACACACACACAACCCACAATTAATTTTCCCTAACCCTAAGCCATTGTTATGAACCCTAGATACAGGCCACCAAAATTAGCACACACGACACAGGCCCAATAAACCAAAAGTAGCATATACCATCAGCATTCCAAGAGGAGGAGAAGGGAGGAAGAGGAGGAAGAGGGAGGAGGAGGAGGGAGGAGGAGAGGGAGAGGAGGGAGGAGGAGAGGGAGAGGATGGGTTGCAAGGTTGGAGGAGAGGGGAGGAGAAGTTGCAAGGTTAGGACATGCTTTTGGATGTGGAGTGCAAGGAAGCATGGACACTTGAGACAATTGCTTGGAATACCAAAGTAGAACTCAACACATAGTCCCAAAGAGTGTGGGCTTTATTCCATTATGGGGTATATATACAAGTTGAAGAGCTTCTCTCTCTGCATGTAGAAAGTGTAACACATTCTCTCTCTACATGTAGAAGTTGTATGTAGAAGTTGTATACACTCTCTTTCTACATGGAGAACTCCCATATAGAAGTTGTAACACATTCTGTTTCTACATATATAGAAGTTGTAACACATTCTTTTCTACATGTAGAACTCGCATATAGAAGTTGCATGTAGAAGTCATATGTACAACTCGCATGTAGAACTTGCATGTATAACTTGCATGTACAACTTGCATGTTGTACAACTCGCATGTACAACTTGCATGTAGGAGTCGTATGTAGAACTTGCATGTAGAACATGCAAGTTGGATTTCTAAGAGGGATTATTACTAACCTTATGTAAGTACAAGTGGAGCTTTGCCGCTACTCTACACACACATTCTATTCTACCTAAGTCCATGTTGGCACAGAGACAACAGCTTCTTTGCATGATGGTGGGTGTTGGTGTGTGTGTGTGTGTGTCTATGTGTGGGGCATTGCTAGCTGCAGGCTATGGTTGGCCTACACATGGCTTAACCCCTCATGCAAGCTTATAGGCTATGACTTTATGTGCTAGCAAGTTTGCGTCGAAGCATGGCTAGTCTGCATGATGGTGCGCGCATGTGTGTTTTTTTTTGTGAAGGCATTGTTGGCTATTACATGGGACAAGCCCTTGTGAAAATTTATAATAGGCTGTAACCTTTTGTAATGCCTATTGTAATGGCAAGAATAGCCATGTCTTATTTGCATGATGTTTCTCTATTTCCTCTAGGCCACCCAATGGCATCTCCATTTTCACAGGTTGTGTTCCATTTGTAGGATCACCTTGGTGTGATTACTGTAGATTTTAATGGCTCTTATGGTGCATTTTTGAGGGTGCTTATGCTTTTAGGTTCACCTTGGCATGATTATTGTGTGTTATGGGTTGTGTGTGTGTCTTTGTCTCTGTCTATGTGTGTGGAATTTTTGGATGTTTGTTAATTTCTTCATTGCTATTTACTTTGGGCTTTTTAGTTGCGTGAAGAAATTTGGGAGCTTTTAGAGACCCTATTGAAGTTCTATCTATAGGCTCATCTTGGTATGATTATTGCGGACAAAAATGGCTTTTAGTGTGCATGTATGTACCTGTGATGTATGTGTTTGTTTGTCTAGATTTGAGTTGTCTTCATATTGTTTTATTGCGGTAGATGTCTACACTATAGACTCTGGCTTTTGTGGGTTTTGTCTGTGTGGTGTGTGCTAGTTTTGGTGGATTATGTCTTGGGTTTTGGTGAATGGAACAGTGGTTTTAGATAAACAGAATGTTGGTTTCAAGAAAAGCATTAGGGGTTGTGTTGTGTTGTTTGGCTATTTGTGAATAGCTGGAATCTTCCCTCGCTAGAGCCATCTCCATTGAGAGAAAGGATGCACACTCCCGATGCATAGACACTCGTGACCTTTTCACCCCCTCCCCCCCTCCCCCCTCCATCTCCACCACCCCCTCCCCCCTCCACCACCACCCCCTTGTGAAGATAGTGGGAAAGAAGGAAGGAGTCTCACTTGCGGCTTTCTCATATACACAATGGGGGATCATGTGGATCTCGATCCGATGCATAGACACTCGTGACCTTTTCACCCCCTCCCCCCCTCCCCCCTCCATCTCCACCACCCCCTCCCCCCTCCACCACCACCCCCTTGTGAAGATAGTGGGAAAGAAGGAAGGAGTCTCACTTGCGGCTTTCTCATATACACAATGGGGGAATACACACAAAGGTGGAGGCTGAAAACAGTTTTCCTCTTCTTAGTTTTGAAACCCAAAAGAACTTTAGTACAAACAAATAGAAGAACTCTATAGTGGGTCTTAAACCAAACTCAGCTAACTAAGGTGGCATACTAACTGAGCCACAAACTAGAGTACATAAGGATAGCTATCATCCAACTATTATTCATGGGCGGTGTACCAACTGCATCTGCAGCTAACAAGTCGGTGACATAAATGCACAATGGTCACCCTGGTATATCACGAGTGGAGCTCAATATCTCAACACTCCCCCTCGAGCTCAATCCCAATTCCTGCACACCAAGCAGGTCTCTGAACTTGTGCAGCTTCTCTATGCCCAATGCCTTCGTGAATATGTTAGCTACCTGATCCTCTGTGCTAACATAAACTAGATCAATAAGACCTAGTAAAAGCTTCTCCCGCACATAGTGATAATGCACCTCAATATGCTTTGTTCTAGCATGATAGACTGGGTTATTTGCCAAGTGTATACTACTCATGTTGTCACAATAAATGACAATTGGCCCATCTATAGACTGATGCATATCATAAAGTAGCTTATGCAACCAAGCTACCTCACATGCAGCCATTGCTGCACCCCTGTACTCAGCCTCTGTACTTGACAAGGCAACTGTAGGCTGTTTTTGTGGGGGTTAAAGGTCACTGTGCCTTTACCTCAGTTATGTACAATACTCAAACACATATATAAATGAATGAAAAAGAAGATTAGGGTGGTTCTGCACCCACCAAAACTTGTATGCTCTCTGTCTCCCTCTGTCTCTCTCTCTCCTTCTTCCGTTCTTGCTTCCGTTGAGAGCACTCTCAACTGGTATCAGAGCCCGAGTGATCTAGCTGAGCATGCGTGAATGCTTGAAGCTCAGCAGCTCTGTGGGAGGAAGGAGAAGCTTTGTGGGAAGCTTTGTGAGTGACTTTACTTGCATCCGAGTGTGTAGAGACCTTGGAGGAACATTTGGAAAAGTCACTTTGGCTTTGCGAAGTGGTTTTGAGAGCCTGTTAAGAGCTTTCAAAGAAAAAGTCGTTTTTTGAGCTTTTCCCTAGTCCGTTCGATGACAGAGACTCCATATTGACTTGTAGAGGCAACTATTGCTTGCTTTTGGTGTCCACATTACTTCAAGAGCTTGGAAACACCTTCATTCTTGAATCTGGGATCATTTCATTGGATTTCTAACTCACTGTGTCAATTCCTGCGTTTTTTGCCCGGGTGTTGGAACTCAAGTTTGGAGCAACCATTTGTAGATCTGTCAGTTTCGGTGGACTCAGGAGGTCCTAAAACTTCTATGTTGCTCATCATTCGCACTTCGGTGGAGTTTACAAACAGCTCTGTTTCAAAAAACGTTTTTCAGCCCGTGTGTTGGACCCAGTGATTGAGACCACGGTTTCCAAAACTATCTGTCCCATTGCGTTTCGGACACCCAAAAACCCCTACCTATCAGTTCTTACGCGATTTGGTGGAGGATTTTCAGAGTTATAAATCTCTGTGTATTCGATTTCGTCTCTCTGTTATGCATTTTTCATACTAAGGTTTTGAAACCTTAGATTTATGCCACATGGCAGTGGATAAGTGTTGACTCCCATTTCTCACTCATCGGCGGTTGGGATTTTGGAGTTCTGGCAGAAGAGAGATATTTGCAGATTTTCTTGCTGAGTCCGATTATGCAATGGCGCCCATGTTTTGAAGCATCTTAGGTTCTATTTTCAGTAGCGCTCATTACCGTGGGACTATGATTTCTTGAGCACACCTTATGCAGATCACTCTGGTTGCAGTTTGAGCAGTGTGCACTCATTCGTGGTATGCATTAGGTTGCAATGGATGATTTATAGGCCATTTGGATGCATTGCGGTCCTTGTTGGATGCACTGATAGGCCCAAATTGCCTTGTGGGATGCTATTTTTTATGGACGCTTTGCACATGGATGCTATTTTATGCTGAGGGATAGCTTTGACACATTGTTGGTGATGCACTGATAGTGCTATGCTCTCTTGGATGAGATATAATTGATGCATATGCCAATGGATGGTGTTTATGCTTGAGTCATTTGGCACTTATTAGCATTTTCTTTTGGGCCAGATTTGCTCATATGGATGCATAGTATATGCACATGAGTCAGATGCATCTTTTGATGCTTTGAGCTTTGAGTTTTGGTGATATTTCACTCTATTGTGCCATACACATTTGGGTGCACCTGGTATTTGGTGTGATTCTCTCTTGAGGCACTAGCATTTGGGATTTTGCTTTATTTGCATCATGGCATCCTCTTCCATGTCTGAAAAGGAGTTTTTCAGCATTAAAAAGTTTGATGGGACAAACTTTTCTTTGTTGAAAGAACAAATAAGGAATGTGCTTATTCAAAAGAAGCAGATTAAACCCTTGGCAAGTATTGAAGCTAAGCCTGCAGATATGTCTGAGGATGATTGGAATGAGTTGGATGCATTAGCAAAGTCTACTATTAGACTTCATCTTGCAGAGTCAGTTTATTTCACAGTAGTAAATGAGCAGACTACAGAAGATTTGTAGAAGAAACTGTGTGCCACTTATGAGAAGGAAACTACTTCTAATAAAGTTTACCTCATGAAGAGGTTGTTTGAGCTGCAAATGAAGGAAGGGGTCTCCATTGCTTCTCACTTGAATGAATTCAATATTATTTTCAGCCAGCTTCAGGCTTAGAAAATGAATTTTGATGCAGAGACTAAGGCAATATTTCTCTTATGTTCATTGCCATCCTCATGGGATACCTTCCATACAGCTATCAGTAACTCTGCACCTGGTGGAGTACTGAAATTTGATGATGTTGTGGGTAGCTTGTTGGCCGAGGAGATTAGACGGAAGTCTATGGATGGCAACAAGCAGGATGCATCCTTAAATGTGCAAAGGGGTAGATCACAGTTCAGGGGGAAGTCCCAAGAAAGAGGGAAGTCTCGTAGCAAATCCAGGGCACGGAACATTGAGTGTTACCATTGTGGCAAGAAGGGCCATATGAAAAAGGATTGCTACAAGCTAAAAAGAGAGCAAAAGAATAAGAAAAAGAATGCAAATTGGGGTGCAAATCAAAAGGAAGAAAGTCCAAGGGAAGACAAAGCAAAAGTGAAGATCGAGGAGATCAATGCAGTCACACATGATAGTGACAATGACGTTCTCTTCATGTCTAGTTTATCTGTAGAGTTGCTTACCACTTCAGATGATGCATATTCCCAAGATTGGATTTTGGATTCTGGTGCTTCATTCCATGTTACTCCCCATAGGGAATGGTTCTCCACTTATGATAGTGGAAAGACAGGTTGTGTGCATCTTGGAAATGACTATGCATGTGACATAGTGGGAGTAGGTGACATAGTGGGCTCTATGCTTTTGGCCAGGGGTGCCAAGTGTGGGACTTTGTATCCCTTACATGTATCAGGGGTATTTGATCATGTTGTTGCAATAACCGAGCAGCCAAGCACTTCTTTGTGGCATTACAGGTTGGGGCACATGAGCCAGAATGGAATGAAACTCTTATGCCGTTTGGGTTATATACCGCATTTGAGTTTCTCTAATTTTGAATTTTGTGAGCACTGTCTCTATGGGAAGCAGACTAAATCAGCCCATAAAAGAAAAGGAAAGAAAGAGTTTGAAATGCTTGATTTGGTGCATTCAGACGTATGTGGTCCCATGCCTACACGGTCATTAGGCAGGCTTGAATACTTTGTGACATTCATTGATGATGCAACTAGGAAAGTGTGGGCTTATGCTATAGCTTGGAAGAGTGATGTGTTCTAGGTATTTCAGAAATGGCTGGCCTTGGTTGAGAATCAGTCAGGTAGAATGCTTAAATGCCTACGGACTGACAATGGTGGAGAGTATCTCTCTCATGACTTTCAGCATTTCTATCATACACGTGGGATTAAGAGGGAGCTCACATCCCCTCGTACTCCAGAGCAAAATCCAATTGCAGAAAAGATGAACCGTACCATTCAAGAAAGGTTGCAATGCATGCTTTCCAATGCAAGTCTTTCTGGTGGTTTTTGGGCTGAGGCAATGAAGACTGCAGTGCATGTGATCAATAGATCACCTAGTAAGAGTTTGGATGGTGGTATTCCTGAAGAGGCATGGAGTGGAAAGAAGCCCTCTTACTCTCATTTGCGTATATTTGGGTGTGAGGCATATGCACATGTGCCAAAAGAGCTTTGAAAGAAGCTAGATCCTAAGTCTAGGAAATGCATCTTTCTAGGTTATGGTGAAAGTGGAGAGATGGGCTATCGTCTCTGGGATCCAGAAGCAAAGAAGATCATATGCAGCCATGATGTGGTCTTCAATGAGAAGAAGATGCATAAGGCACCCATGAGGGATGTGGAAATGAGGAGAATCACTTTCCAGGATGTGAATCCACCTGCCTATGTTGATAGACAGCAAGCTGTCCATGCACCAAATGTGCAAGAAATGGTACCACCAAGTACTCCCACAGGTATACAATCAAGGGTAGATGATGGATCATCTATTGGTGGAAATGATGAGCCAAATGTGGCTGATATGCAGGTGGGACAGCAAGCTGAAATGCCCTTGAGAAGATCATCTAGAGTGTCTAGACCGCCTGATAGGTTTGTTCCAGGGGTAGACTATGTGATGCTTACTGATTGCAGGGAGCCTTCTTGCTACAGAGAGGCTATGATGCGTGAGGATAAACGCAAGTGGGAGTATGCTATGCAATCAGAGATGAGTTCACTCATGAAAAATAAGACTTGGGACTTGGTTTCTTTGCCACATGGAAAGAAAGCATTGCCATGTAAATGGGTCTACAAAATGAAGGTCACAGGTGATGATGTGCCTAGGTACAAGGCCCGTTTGGTTGCTAAAGGGTTCAAGCAAGAGAAGGGTGTGGACTTTGATGAGATATTCTCTCCGGTTGTGAAGATGACCACACTTAGATGCATGCTTGGACTAGTGGCAGTAGAGGATATGGAGCTTATGCAAATGGATGTCAAGACAGCTTTCTTGCATGGGGATTTGCATGAGGACATCTACATGGTGCAGCCGGAAGGCTTTGAAGAAAAGGGCAAAGAGCATTTAGTTTGCAAGCTGAAAAAGAGTCTCTATGGTCTTAAGCAAGCACCTATAGAATGGTATCAGAAGTTTGATGCTTTCATTCGGTCCCAGGGTTTTAGAAGGAGTGAAATTGATCACTGCCTCTACACTAAAAGGGCTAAGGATAATAGCCTAATAATCCTGGCACTATATGTGGATGATATGCTATTGGCTAGCAAGAATACTTATGAGCTAGATGCATTAAAGGCCAAGTTGCATGAGGCCTTTGATATGAAGGATTTGGGACTTGCAGGTCATATTCTTGGTATGCGCATCACGCGTGATCGGAGTAGGAAACTCCTTTGGCTTTCACAAAAAGAGTATGTTACAAAAGTATTGCAGCATTTCAATATGGAGGGGGGGAAGGCAGTGAGTACTCCATTGCCTCCATATGTGAAACTGAGTCATACAGATAGTCCCAAATCAGATGAGGAAAGGGCCATGATGGCCAAGGTTCCTTATGCATCAGCAGTTGGGAGTCTTATGTATGCTAAGATAGCTACTAGACCATGTTGAGATATCGAGCCCCACTCGAGATATGCCAGGGTGACCGTTGTGTACTTATGTCACCGACTTGTTAGCTGGAGATGCGGTTGGTACACCGCCCACGAATAATAGTTGGATGACAGCTATCCTTATCTACTATAGTTTGTGGCTCAGTTAGTATGCCACCTTAGTTAGTTGAGTTTGGTTTGAGACCCACATATAGGGTTCTTCTATTTCTTTGTACGAGAGTTCTTTTGGCTTTCACAACTAAGAAGAGGAAAACTGTTTTCAGCCTCCACCTTTGTGTGTATTCCCCCATTGTGATTGTGAGAAAGCCTCAAGTGAGACTCCTTCCCTCTCTCCCACAATCTTCACATGGTATCAAAGCCTTGTTCATGGTAAGGAGCT
This sequence comes from Dipteris shenzhenensis, assembly GCF_047967505.1. Lineage (NCBI taxonomy): Eukaryota > Viridiplantae > Streptophyta > Polypodiopsida > Gleicheniales > Dipteridaceae > Dipteris > Dipteris shenzhenensis. The sequence goes on from NC_141596.1 coordinate 18,985,810, forward strand.
CAAGAAAGCAAGCCAAGTTCGTGGTGTCCTGGTAAGAGGACCAGTGTTGCTTTCCTATTTCGAGTTTGGGAGCAAATCTCTGCAGGTAGCACAGCCAGAAGTGCAGGAGTGCATTGTTTCAGATTGAGACGCCCTTCGCGGTGTGGCGAGAGCGTAGTATATGCTGCGGGATGGGGCAAAGCCCTCAATGACTTTATTTTTCTGATTTGAGGCCGTTTCGGGGCCTGTTTTAAAGGCAGAAGTTCTTCGCAGGCACTCAAAAAAAGGCCCTGTTTTTTGCTGTGCGACCACTACGCGGCTAGTCGGTGGAAAGGTGCCGCAGAAATTGCATCGTATGCCTGTGTGCAAAGATATTGGGAGTTGCAAATTCATGCCTGTTGCCTGTTGATGCAAAATCGTCACTAGGAAGTGACTGTGTGGTGAAATACCACTTTCGTCAGTTTTGCAGATCTGCCCGTGTGAGGCAAAAGCTGTGTTTTTTACAGTGACAGAATATTTTGCAGTGTTCTATAATGGCATCTGATTCTCTTTCACAGATTGTCACTGAAAAGCTTGACAAGAATAACTTCCAGGCATGGAAGTTTAGAATGACGAATTTCTTGATGGGAAAAGGCTATTGGGAATTCATTACAGGAAATGAAGAAGAACCTGTTCTTCCTAATGTTCCCAGTCAACAGGAAATGCAGGCATTCAAAGGATGGCATGAGAGAGCCAGGAAAGTTATGTACTGGCTGTCTATCAATATTTCGGACTCCATGATTGTGCATATTCAGGATGCAAATACGCCAAAGGAGGCATGGGATACTTTGGCAAAAATGTATAGCACAAATATGCAAGCCAGGAAAATGCAACTCAAACAGGAGTTGCACAATGTGCAGAGAGAAAATTTGAGCATAAATGACTACCACATGAAAGTGAAGAAAATTGCAGATGCACTTGCTTCCATTGGGTCACCAGTGGATGATGATGATTTGGTTTCTGTGACCTTGAATGGTCTAGGAAAGGATTATGCACAGTTCTGTGTAAAGAACAAGGGAGAGAGATAGGAGACTCAAGTTCAGCTTTCTTCACAACACACAAAAGAGAGAGGACACAAGGTTGGAGGGTGAAGCCTTTCTTCACTTTTGCACACAACAACAATACAATAGAAGAGGGAAATACCCTATATGTCAAAACCTAGAATACGTGGTTCATATGTGAACCCAAACCAAAAACATACGTGGTAGTCTAACTACACCACGAGTACAACTAACATAGGCGGTGACATAAATGATAGTCATCCAGGAGATATATCGGGGGTAGAGCTTGATATCTCAACACTCCCCCTCAAGCTCAAATCCATCTCACGTACACCAAGCAAGCTCCTAAATCTGCGAAGCTTCTCGGTACCCAATGCCTTTGTAAAAATATCAGCCACCTGCTCCTCAGTGCTGACATAGATAAGATCAATCTCACCAGCTAGAACCTTCTCTCTCACAAAGTGATAATGCACCTCAATGTGCTTCGTTCTAGCATGATAAACTGGGTTATTAGCAAGCATGATGCTGCTAATGTTGTCACAATGAATGACAACTGCTGCATGAATTGACTGTCCCATATCTGCAAGTAGCTTCCGTAACCAAGCTACCTCACATGCAGCCATTGCTGCACCCCTATACTCAGCCTCTGTGCTCGACAAGGCAACTGTTGGCTGCTTCTTGCTGCTCCAACTGATGGCACCACTCCCAAGGGAAAACATAAAACCACTAGTAGATCTCCTGTCTGAGACACTACCAGCCCAATCAGCATCTGTGTATCCATGTACCTGTAATGCACACCCAGCTTCATAAAACAGTCCATAATGCAATGTGGACTTCACATACCGCAGTATGCGCCTAGCCGCATCCAAATGTGGCTTCCTCGGTGCTTGCATAAACTGACTTACCAGCCCCACAGCATAGCTCAAATCTAGTCTGGTTATATTCATGTAAATCAAGCTACCTACTATGCGCCTGTACATAGTAATATCTTCAAGAAGCTCACATGTCTCTGCATTGAGCTTCACATTCTGCTCCAATGGAACAGAAATAGGCTTACAGCCTGTCATCCCATATTTGGACAGCATGTCCAAACTGTATTGCCTTTGCAACAGCCATATCCCACTCGGGGATCTAATAACCTCAATGCCCAAGAAGTAACGCAGCTCTCCCAAATCCTTCATCTCGAATTTCTGCTTCAATAGCAGCTTCACTTCATTAATGTCTGCATCACTATCACCTGTAATAATCAAGTCATCAACATAGATGACTATAAGCACAATCCCTCTGTTTGTCCTTTTCACATAAAGTGAAAAATCTGAATTGGAAATCTGAAATCCAATAGTGACAAGATATTGCCCTATCTTGTCTGACCATGCCCTCGGCGCCTGTTTTAAGCCATACAAGGCTTTGCGCAACCTGCATACAAAATCGGGGTGTAAATTATCCTCATAACCTTCTGGCTGCATCATATAAACCTCTTCCTGCAAATCACCATGCAAGAAGGCATTTTTCACATCCATCTGATGCAAAGACCATCCCTTTGCAGCAGCCATAGCAATTACTGCTCTCACGGTTGCCATCCTTGCAACTGGGCTGAAAGTTTCCTCATAGTCAATTCCATATGTCTGCGCAAAACCTTTGGCAACCAATCTTGCCTTGTACCTGCTAACAGACCCATCAGCATTGTGCTTTACTTTGTAAACCCACTTGCAGCCAATAGCCTTCTTATCATGAGGCAAAGGCATCAAATCCCAAGTGTGGTTTGCATCCAAGGCAGCCATCTCTTCATCCATAGCTGCTTCCCAATTTTTATGCCCTGCTGCATCCTCAAAACATGTGGGCTCTGGCTCCTCTAGAACCTTGACCATATAAGCATAGTGATGTGCTGTATACCCATCATATCTCAGCCTGTCAACTGGATACTTAATACGAGTGGACCTCCGTACAACTGGATCAGTTGTAGGAGTCTTTAAATCATGCCTGCTTTTCCTTGCACCAGGTGTAACAACAGAAGGAATCCCAAGTTCCTCATCAAGGCTCATTTCAGAGCCGCTTGACTCTCCATCAACATGAGAGCTGCCAGCAGACACATCAAACACTGGAGCATGGTCTACTTTTTCTTTTCCCTTATGTGATACCTGCACAACACTATCAGGGCTGCCATGTGACGATTCACTAGATCTCAATCTCCCTGTCCATGCATTAGATCCACTAGTAGAGGACTCTCTGGGTCCACTCAAGGCTTGAGATTGCTGCTCTGCATTTATTGCAGCATTCCCATTTCCTGCATCTGCATCTCCTACCATAACAGTTGGTGCATACCAGCTGCTCATTTCATCAAAAACAACATCTCTGCTCACTTGCATTTTGCGGGTGGAAGGGTTATAACAGCGATACCCTTTCTGGTGCAGAGCATATCCAATAAAGATGCATTTTTCTGCGTTTGGATCCAGCTTTGTTCTCTTCTCATCAGGAACATGAACATAAGCTATGCAACCAAATACCTTCAAGTGAGAAATATCTGGTTTTTGGCCTGTATACATTTCTTCAGGCGTCATGCCATGGACAGTTGCAGTGGGGGTTCTGTTCATAATATAAACAGCAGTTGCTACTACTTCAGCCCAAAAATAATCAGGCATGTTTTTCTCATTTAGGATTGCCCGTCCTACTTCTGCAATATGCCTGTTCTTCCTTTCTGCAACCCCATTCTGCTGAGGGGTAGACCTGCATGAGTACTTCCTTTGAATTCCTTGTTCTTTCAGATATTCACAAAATTCTTCTGAAAAGTACTCTCCCCCTCCATCAGATCTTAGCACTTTAATATGCACACCTTTCTCTTTTTCAACCATGGCCTTAAAAGCCTTGAAATGGCTGAACACTTCACTTTTGTGCTTCATAAAATAAATCCACACCTTCCTAGTGTAGTCATCAATAAACGTCACATAATAATGGCATCCACCAATAGAAGCAGCTTTGGTTGTCCAAACATCTGAATGGATCACTTCCAAAGGTCTTCTGCTCACCTTAGCATTTTTGGGAAATGCATGTCTGGCCTGCTTACCCATTTGGCATGCTTCACATACCTTTTGCATTCCCTCAACTCTGAATTTAGGCAAACCTGCAACAATGTTTTTCGTTTGCATAGATTTCAGCCTTTGTATATTCACATGCCCAATGCGCTTGTGCCATATCTCAATATCTGCAATGACACCTCTCCCATGCGCAAACATAGCAGCTTTCACCTCAGGCATATCAATATCCAAGGTGAACATTCTGCCATTTTTGTTGCCTTTCGCAACCAAGCGGCACTTATTTTTCAAGTCCTCAACAAAGCATCCATCAGGATTAAATCTAACCTGCAGACCTTGCTCAACCATCTGGCCAACTGAAACCAGGTTCTTAGTGATTTTTGGAACATGAAGTACATCTGCCAAGTACTTCGTTTTGCCATCCTGCATAGCCAATGGCACTTTACCAACCTGCGTAATTGGGTGCACAGTATCATCACCTGCTTCAACATAACCTGGCTTATCCAAATTTCTAACATCATGAAACCACTCACCATGACTGGTCATGTGGTTAGAGGCACCTGAATCAACATACCAAACATCATTGCAAGCTGCAGCATCTCCTGACATGGAGTTAACCATATGCTGCATCACAAAAAGGTGCTCATTTCTGTCGTCACCATGCCCACTTGATGATGCATAGTTGCTTTGCTGCAACTTCCCACTTTTGATGTCATTCTGCTTTTTATAGCATGTATTCTCCTTGTGTCCAGGCTTTCCACAATAATAGCATTCTGTGCTGCTATTTACTTGCTGGTTCCTTTGCCATGAACCACGGCCTCTTTGGCTCCCCCTGCCTCTAGAACTACCACGTCCTCCTCCATAGGACTGGTTTTCCTGTTGTTGCTGTTGGTTCTGATTTCCTGCACGGCCACCAAAACGGCCTCTTCCTCTACCCCTGCCTCTACCTGTATTCGAGTAGAAAGCAGTCTCTTGAGAAGTTGAGGTGGCTGAACCACCATTCCTTTGCTCTTCACTCAGCAAGAGAGCAATAAGTTCCTGAAAATCAGGAAATGTTTCACGAACTCCAATGGATGTCCGAAACTGTGCATAATCTTTCCCAAGACCATTCAAGGTCACGGACACTAAGTCCTCATCATCAACAGGTGCTCCAATGGAGGCAAGAGAATCTGCAAGGCCTTTCACTTTCAAGGAATACTCATTTATATTCAGATTTTTCCTTTGCACATTGTGCAACTCCTGCTTTAGCTGCATCTTTTGTGCTTTGGTATTTGTGCTATACAGCTTCACCAATGTATCCCATGCCTCCTTAGGCGTCTCTACATCCTGTATATGCACAATCATAGAATCTGAAATGCTAATAGACAGCCAATACATGAATTTTCTGGCTTTTTCATGCCATTCTTTAAAGGCCTTCAATTCAGCAGGAGTGGGAGCAGCACCCAAAACTGGTTCTGCAGTTTCACCACTGATGTACTCCCAAACTCCCTTTCCCATAAGGAAGTTTGTCATCCTGAACTTCCATGCTTGGAAGTTGTTCTTGTCAAGCTTCTCACTGACAATGGTAGACAGATTCTCAGACATTTTACAAATCACGAATTGCAACAACAACCTGTAAACACAGCAAATGCCTCACAAGGGCAAATAGCAAAACTTCTGCAAAAAGCCTCACAGGGGCAGATCTGCAACACTGACGAAAGTGGTATTTCACCACACAGTCACTTCCTAGTGACGATTTTGCATCAATAGGCAACAGGCATGAATCTGCAACTCCCAATATCTCTGCACACAGGCATACGATGCAATTTCTGTGGCACCTTTTCACCGACTAGCCGCGCAGTGGTCGCACAGCGAAAAACAGGGCTTTTTTCTGAGTACCTGCGAAGAACTTCTGCCTTCAAAACCGGCCCCAAAACGGCCACACCACAAAGGGCCTCTCAATCTGAAACAGTGCACTCCTGCACTTTTGGCTGTGCTACCTGCAGAGATTTGCTCCCAAACTCGAAATAGGAAAGCAACACTGGTCCTCTTACCAGGACACCACAAGCTTGGCTTGCTTTCTTGAGCTCCTTACCACGAACAAGGCTCTGATACCATGTAAAGAACAAGGGAGAGAGATAGGAGTCTCAAGTTCAGCTTTCTTCACAACACACAAAAGAGAGAGGACACAAGGTTGGAGGGTGAAGCCTTTCTTCACTTTTGCACACAACAACAATACAATAGAAGAGGGAAATACCCTATATGTCAAAACCTAGAATACGTGGTTCATATGTGAACCCAAACCAAAAACATACATGGTAGTCTAACTACACCACGAGTACAACTAACATAGGCGATGACATAAATGATAGTCATCCAGGAGATATATCGGGGGTAGAGCTTGATATCTCAACATTCCGGACATCCATTGCCATCTGTAAAAACTTTTCTGATTTTGAGGAGTTGATTGCTCTTCTAATTTCTGAAGAGCAGAGAAATGGGGGTGCATCTTCTTCAGCAGGAACTTCAAAAGAAACTGTCTTCTACTCAAATGCTGGCAGAGGTAGAGGCAGAGGTAGAGGAGGCTGATCTGCAGGCCGTGGTAGAAATCAGAATATGCAGCAAACACAAGAAAACCAGTCCTATGCAGGAGGACGTGGTAACTCTAGAGGCAGGGGGAGCCAAAGAGGCCGTGGTGGATGGCAGAGAAGCCAAAATGCAAACAACAATGTTGAATGCTACTATTGTGGCAAAATGGGTCATATGGCTAAAGACTGCTACAAAAAGCAGAATGACATTATGAGTGGAAAATTGCAGCAAGGCAATTATGCATCCTCTAGTAGACAGGGTGATGACAGAAATGAGCATTTGTTTATGGTGCAGCATATGACAAATTCTGTAACAAGTGCAGAAGAAAGCAATGATGTGTGGTATGTTGACTCGGGTGCATCAAACCACATGACAAGTCACGCTGAATGGATGCAGGATGCAAGAAAAATGGAAAAACCAGGATTTGTGGAGACTGGTGATGATACTGCACATCCTATTGTGCAGATTGGCAAAATTCCTTTGTCTATGCAGGATGGGAAAAAGAAATACTTGTCTGATGTATTTCATGTCCCGAACATCACCAAGAGCCTGGTTTCTGTTGGTCAGATGGTTGAGCAGGGCTTGCAGGTCAGATTTAATCCTCATGGATGCTTTGTTGAGGATATGAAAAATAATGGTCGCTTGATAGCAAAAGGAAAGAAGAAGGGCAGGATGTTTACGTTGGATGCAGACATGCCTGAATTGAGTGCAGCAATGTTTGCACATGGGACCGGTGTAGTTGCAGATATTGATATCTGGCACAAACGCATTGGTCATGTTAATATACAGCGACTTAAATCAATGCAAGCCCAAAATATTGTTGCAGGATTGCCAAAATTCAAGGTTGCAGAAATGCACAAGATTTGTGAAGCTTGTCAATTTGGGAAACAGGCAAGGAAACCTTTTCCTAGGCATGTTCAAGAGAGTAAAAAACCATTGGAATTAATCCACTCTGATGTGTGGACTACAAAAGCTGCATCTATTGAAGGCTGTCACTATTTTGTCACATTTATTGATGACTTCAGCAGAAAACTGTGGGTGTATTTTATGAAAAAGAAAAGTGAAGTGTTTGGGCACTTCAAAGCTTTCAAAGCTATGGTTGAAAAAGAAACAGGCCTGCAAATAAAATGCCTAAGGTCAGATGGAGGGGGAGAGTACCTCTCAAATGAGTTTGCAAGGTTCTTGCAGGAGCATGGTATAAAGCAGCAATATTCATGCAGTCATACCCCACAGCAAAATGGAATTGCAGAAAGAAAAAACAGGCATATTGGAGAGGTGTCTCGGGCTATGCTAAATGAAAAAGATCTACCAGATTATTATTGGGCTGAAGCAGTTGCTACAGCAGTCTATATAATGAATAGGACTCCCACTGCAGCAATACATGGCATGACACCAGAGGAGATGTATACTGGTAGGAAACCAGATATTTCTCATTTGAAGATTTTTGGTTGCATTGCTTATGTCCATGTGCCAGATGAGTTGAGGTCCAAGTTGGATCCAAAAGCTGAGAAGTGCATCTTTATTGGTTATTCTCTGCAGCAGAAAGGGTATAGATGCTATAACCCTTCTACACGTAAGTTCACAGTGAGCAGAGATGTTGTTTTTGATGAGATGAGCAGCTGGTATAAACCAGTAAATGTGATGATTGATGTAGATGCACAAAATGGTAATGTTGCACAGAATGCACAGCAGCAATCACAAAATATCAGTGGACCTGGAGTGTCCTCTACCAGTGGTTCACATGCTTCGCCATGGACAGGTAGATTGAGATCAGGAGAATCCCCTCAAAGCAATGCAGAGAGTGGTACGCAGGTATCACGAAAAGGAAAAGAGAAGGTAGATCAGCCCATGTATGATGTGAATGCAGGTCACTCTTGTGTGGATGGTGAATCCAGTGGCTCAGAACAGAGCATTGATGATGAGTTGGGTATTCCTTCTGTTGTTACACCTGGAGTAAGGAAGACCAGGGATGTTTTGAGAGCTCCTGGAAGTGAGCCTATTTTGCGCAGGTCTACCAGGGTTAGGTATACTATGGGTAGGCTGAAATATGATGGATTTACAGCCATTCACTATGCCTATATGGTCAAAGTGATACAGGAACCAGAACCCACTTCTTTTGAGCAAGCCATGGGAAATGAAAAATGGGAGAAAGCCATGGATGAAGAAATGGATGCCTTGGATGCTAATGCTACATGGGAATTGGTGCCTTTGCCTAAAGGCAAGAATGCAATTTGTTGTAAGTGGGTTTATAAGATCAAGCACAATGCAGATGGTTCTGTGAATAGATACAAGGCAAGATTAGTTGTCAAGGGGTATGCACAGACATATGGCATTGATTATGAAGAAACTTTCAGCCCGGTTGCAACGATGGAAACCGTAAGAGCAGCCATTGCTATGGCTGCATCAAAGGGATGGTCTTTACATCAGATGGATGTAAAGAATGCCTTCTTGCATGGTGATTTGCAAGAAGAGGTCTTTATGGAGCAGCCAGCAGGTTATGTTCATGCTATTCATCCTGAGTTTGTTTGCAGGTTGAAGAAAGCCTTGTATGGCTTGAAGCAAGCACCTAGAGCATGGTCTGACAAGATAGGACAGTATCTTGTCATTATTGGCTTTCAGATTTCCAAGGCAGATTTCTCACTCTATGTGAGAAAAACAGAGAAAGGGATTATGCTGCTGGTCATTTATGTTGATGATTTGATCATCACAGGTGATAGTGATGAAGATATCCTTCATGTGAAAATGCTATTGAGGCAGAAGTTTGAGATGAAGGATTTGGGAGAGCTGCGTTATTTCTTGGGCATTGAGGTGATTAGATCACCAAGTGGGATACAGCTCTTGCAGAGGCAGTATGGATTGGACATGCTGTCCAAATATGGGATGACAGGCTGTAAGCCTATTTCAGTTCCTTTGGAGCAGAATGTGAAGCTGAGCACAGATGTAGGTGAGCTTCTGGAAGACCCTACTATGTACAGACGCATAGTAGGAAGTTTGATTTACATGACTATTACCAGGCCAGATTTGAGCTATGCTGTTGGGTTGGTAAGTCAGTTTATGCAGGCTCCAAGGAAACCGCATTTGGATGCGGCTAGATGCATACTCAGGTATGTGAAGTCCACATTGTAGTATGGACTATTTTATGAGGCTGGGGTTCAGATACAGTTGCATGGATACACTGATGCTGATTGGGCTGGTAGCATTTTTGATAGACGATCTACCCGTGTGTTCTCTTTTGGGAGTGCTGCAGTCACTTGGAGCAGCAAGAAACAGCCTACAGTTGCCTTGTCGAGCACAGAGGCTGAGTACAGGGGTGCAGCAATGGCTGCATGTGAGGTAGCTTGGTTGCATAAGCTACTCTATGATATGCATCAGTCTACAGATGGGCCGGTTGTCATTTATTGTGACAACATGAGCAGTATACACTTGGCAAAGAACCCAGTCTTTCATGCTAGAACAAAGCACATTGAGGTGCATTATCACTATGTGCGAGAGAAGGTTTTACTAGGTCTTATTGATCTAGTTTATGTCAGCACAGAGGATCAGGTAGCTGACATATTCACGAAAGCATTGGGCGCAGAGAAGCTGCGCAAGTTCAAAGACCTGCTTGGTGTGCAGGATTTGGGATTGAGCTCGAGGGGGAGTGTTGAGATATCGAGCTCCACTCGAGATATGCCAGGGTGACCGTTGTGTACTTATGTCACCGACTTGTTAGCTGGAGATGCGGTTGGTACACCGCCCACGAATAATAGCTAAATGACAGCTATCCTTATCTACTATAGTTTGTGGCTCAGTTAGTATGCCACCTTAGTTAGTTGAGTTTGGTTTGAGACCCACATATAGGGTTCTTCTATTTCTTTGTATGAGAGTTCTTTTGGCTTTCACAACTAAGAAGAGGAAAACTGTTTTCAGCCTCCACCTTTGTGTGTATTCCCCCATTGTGATTGTGAGAAAGCCTCAAGTGAGACTCCTTCCCTCTCTCCCACAATCTTCACAGACCAGACATTGCATTTGTAGTGGGAGTTGTTAGCCGGTATATGGCTAATCCAGAAAAGAGGCATTGGGAGGCAGTTAAGTGCATCATGAGGTAGATGAAGGGTACCAAGGAGATGTGCATCTGCTTTGGTAAAGGAGACATGCGTGTACTTGGGTACAGAGATTCAGACTATGCAGGGCATGTGGATAGTAGGAGATCCAACTTCTGGTTATGTGTTCACCTTTGCAGGTGGTGCAGTGTCGTGGATGTCTCGTGCACAGAAGTGTGTTGCTTTGTCTACCACAGAGGCTGAGTATGTTGCAGCCACAGAGGGTTGCAAGGAGGCTATATGGCTTGATCTGCTAGTGGGAGATTTGGGGATTCATACAGGTATACCGACATTGCATAGTGATTCCATGAGTGCTATTCAGCTAGCACAGAATCCGGTCTTTTATGCAAAGACCAAACACATTGAGGTCAGGTACCATTTCATTAGGGAGGTACTTGAGGACAAGCGCATAGAGCTTGTCAAGGTTCATACAGATGATAACCCTGCAGATATGTTGACGAAGAGTCTACCTAGTCATCAGCGGTTTGAGTATTGTCGTGTATTGATGGGCATTGGATACTATGCTCACTGGTTGTTCTCCCTTAAAGGCACATTGTCCTTTAAGTGGGAGGTTGTGGGGGTTAAAGGTCACTGTGCCTTTACCCCAGTTATGTACAATACTCAAACACATATATAAATGAATGAAAAAGAAGATTAGGGTGGTTCTGCACCCACCAAAACTTGTATGCTCTCTGTCTCCCTCTGTCTCTCTCTCTCCTTCTTCCGTTCTTGCTTCCGTTGAGAGCACTCTCAGTCTTTTACTACTCCAAGTGACTGCAGCACTCCCAAAAGAGAACACATATCCACTGGTAGATCGTCTATCAGAAATACTATGAGCCCAATCAGCATCAATGTATCCATGCAACTGTATCTGAACCCCAGTCTCATAAAATAGTCCATACTACAATGTGGACTTCACATACCTGAGTATGCATCTAGCCGCATCCAAATGCGGTTTCCTTGGAGCCTGCATAAATTGACTTACCAATCCAACAGCATAGCTCAAATCTTGCCTAGTAATAGTCATATAAATCAAACTTCCTACTATGCGTCTGTACATAGTAGGGTCTTCCAGAAGCTCACCTGCATCTACGCTCAACTTCACATTCTGCTCTAAAGGAACTGAAATAGGCTTACAGCCTGCCATCCCATATTTGGACAACATGTCCAATCCATACTACCTCTGCAAGAGCCGTATCCCACTTGGTGATCTAATCACCTCAATGCCCAAGAAATAATGCAACTCTCCCAAATCCTTCATCTCAAACTTCTGCTTCAATAGCATTTTCACATGAAGGATATCTTCATCACTATCTCTTGTGATGATCAGATCATCAACATAAATGACAAGCAACATAATACCTTTCTTTGTTATTCTCACATAAAGTGAGAAATCTGCCTTGGAAATCTGAAAGACAATAATGACAAGATACTTTCCTATCTTGTCAGGCCATGCTCTATGTGCTTGCTTCAAGCCATACAAGGCTTTCTTTAACCTGCAAACAAACTCAGGATGAACATCATGAACATAACCTAGTGGCTGCTCCATAAAGACCTCTTCTTGCAAATCACCATGCAAGAAGGCATTCTTTACATCCATCTGATGTCATCCTTGCAACCGGACTGAATGTTTCTTCATAATCAATGCCATATATCTGTACATACCCCTTGACAACTAATCTTGCCTTGTATTTGTTCACAGAACCATCTGCATTGTGCTTCACCTTATAAACCCACTTACAGCCAATTGCATTCTTGTCTTTAGGCAAAGGCACCAATTCCCATGTAGTATTTGCTTCCAAGGCATCCATTTCTTCATCCATGGTTTTCTCCCATTTTTCCTTTCCCCGGGCTTGCTCAAAAGACATGGGTTCTGGTTCCTATATCACTTTGACCATATAGGCATAGTGAATGGCTGTAAATCCATCATATTCTAGCCTATCCACAGGATACCTTGCTCTGGTAGACCTACACCAAATAGGCTCACTTCCAGGTGCTCTCAAAACGTCCCTGGTCTTCCTTACTCTAGGTATAACAACAGAAGGAATACCCAACTCATCATCAATGCTCTGTTCTGAGCCACTGGATTCACCATCCACATAAGAGTGACTTGCATTCACATCAAACATGGGCTGATCTACCTTCTCTTTTCCTTTTTGTGATACCTGCATACCACTATCTACATTGGTTTGAGGAGATTCTCTTGATCTCAATCTGCCTGTCCATGGTGAAGTATGTGAACCACTGCTAGAGGACACTGCAGGTCTACTAATATTTTGTGATTACTGCTGTGAATTCTGTGCAGCATTACCATTTTGTGCATCTACATCATCAATCACATTTACTGGTTTATACCAGCTGCTCATCTCATCAAAAACAACATCTCTGCTCACTGTAAATTTACGAGTAGAAGGGTTATAGCATCTATACCCTTTCTGCTATAAAGAATAACCAATAAAGATGCACTTCTCAGCTTTTGGATCCAACTTGGACTGCAACTCATCTGGCACATGGACATAGGCAATGCAACAAAAAATTTTCAAATGAGAAATATCTAGTTTCCTATCAGTATACATCTCCTCTGGCATCATACCATGTATTGCTATAGTGGGTGTCCTGTTCATTATGTAAATTGCTATAGCAACTGTTTCAGCCCAATAATAATCTGGTAGGTCCTTTTCATTTAGCATGGCTCGAGATACCTCTCCAATATGCCTATTTTTCCTTTCTGCAAGTCCATTTTGCTGCGGGGTATGACAGCATGAATATTGCTACTTTATGCCATGCTCTTGTACGAATCATGCAAACTCATTTGAGAGGTACTCTCCCCCTCCATCTGACCTTAGGCATTTTATTTGCAGGCCTATTTCTTTTTCAACCATAGCTTTAAAAGCTTTGAAATGCCCAAACACTTCACTTTTCTTTTTCATAAAATACACCCAAACTTTTTTGTTGTAGTCATCAATAAAAGTGACAAAATAATGATAGCCTCCAATAGATGCAGCTTTAGTAGTCCACACATCAGAGTGGATTAATTCCAATGGCTTCTTACTCTCTTGAACATGTCTAGGAAATGGTTTCCTTGCCTGTTTTCCAAATTGACAGGCTTCACATATCTTATACATTTCTACAACCTTGAATTTAGGCAATCCTGCAACAATATGTTGGGCCTGCATTGATTTAAGTCACTGTACATTAACATGACCAATGCGTTTATGCCAGATATCAATATCTACAACTACACCGGTCCCATGTGCAAACATTGCTGCACTCAATTCAGGCATGTCCATATCCAACGTAAACATCCTTCCCTTCTTCTTACCTTTTACTATCAAGCGACCATTATTTTTCATATCCTCAACAAAGCATCCATGAGGATTAAATCTGATTTGCAAGCCCTGCTCAACCATTTGACCAACAGAAACCAGGTTCTTGGTGATATTCAAGACATGAAATATGTTAGACAGGTATTTCTTTTTCTCATCCTGCATAGACAAAGAAATTTTACCAATCTGCACAATAGGATGTGCAGTATCATCACTAGTCTCCACAAATCCTAGTCTTTTCATTTTCCTTGCATCCTGCATCCATTCTGCATGCCCTGTCATGTGGTTTGATGCACCTGAGTCAACATGCCATGCATCATTGCTTTCTTCTACACTTGTCACAGAATTGGTCATGTGCTGCACCATAAACAGATGCTCATTTCTGTCATCACCCTGTCTACTAAAAGATGCATAATTCCCTTGCTGCAATTTTCCATTCATGATGTCATTCTGCTTCTTATAGTAGTCTTTAGACATATGACCCATTTTACCATAGTAGTAGCATTCAACATTGCTATTTGCATTTTGGCCTCTCTGCCATCCACCACGACCTCTTTGGCTCCCCTTGCCTCTAGAGTTACCACGTCCTCCATAGGACTGGTTTTCTTGAGTTTGGCCAAAGGGCATTGCAGGGTTGGCCCTTTTGACCAAAGGGAGATGCACGCTCACCCTCCCAGTGGCAGTGCCACCCACCCTCGCCACCCAACTGCCCAGTTCGCCCACCACCCCACCCCCTCCCCCTAACCTCCCTCACCACCCTCCCTTCCCCCTACCCAGCGCCGTTGCGATGACCTCCCCCCCCTACACCCCTCTCCCCCCACCCCCTCGCCCCTCCCCTCCTCTGCACTCCCCTCCGCCCCCGTCCCCTAGCCCCTCCCCTCCCCTGCACCCCCTTGCCTCCACCCGGCGAACAAACCCCCCTTGTTTCCCCCCCTGCATGAAAAATCCCCCTCGGCCACCGCCGCTTCATCTTCCCCCCCTCACATAGTTTTTTTTTTTAAAACTTACCTAAACACTAAACTAACTCTAGGTTAGATCAACTTAGGTTAAGTTAGTCACACCTAGGTTAGGTTAGATTAGTCCAATTCAGTAGCTTCGATTAGGTTAGATTAACCTAGGTTAGTTAGTCTAACTAGGTTAGTTATTGATAGTTAGGTTATTCTAACTAACTTTCAGTTAGTAACTAACTATAATTAGTTAACTTAGTTAGGTTAACCTCCTAGTTACAATAACTGGGAGGATATAGGTTAGTTAACCTAACTAGATTCACTCAATTACAACCCCTTAACTAGACTTAAAGTCCATTCACACCACCCTTAGGACACCCCCCCCCCACAAAGCAAATTTTACCCCTACTTTAACCCCTTGTAACTCATCCATTTGGGACCCAAATTGGACCCCGTTTGAACCCAAATTTCACACATGGAAACATCACATTACGGGGTATTTTTCCAGCCCATTGCACACTATTTTGATATCCCTAGCACTTGTTCATTTGTGCCCCCGTGTGGACCTCGTTTTGCACAAATTCATCTTCATGCCGTGACCTTCGATTAACGATCCTTCTGCACCGGCACAATTCCCTACACACGTAGGACAATCTAAGGCACATTGTTAACATGATGGTCCCTACACAAACTAACACCACTCTAACCCTCCCAACAAAACTACATCCACACCCACACTTGTGGTAGAGACAACCTTGGCAAATCTTGCCCAATCTGCATGCAACTACGTTTCAGCCAACACTTTCGACTCCAATGCTTACCACATCCGCATACAACTCTACTGCAACAACTGCCCCCGCCAATCCTCTACCCTAAATCCCCCCTTGAAATTCAATCACTCCCTTTAACTCCTCCACGCTCCAACATGGCTGGACGCCATCATGACAATGATGGGGATATTGACGTCGATGCAGAGGCTGACAATTTCTTTAATCAAAGAAATAACAACAATCAAGGCCGACGCCCCTTGGGAAAACTGAAACTTCCCAAATATAATGGTAGGGGAGATCCAGCCTGATTCCTCCAGCATTTTGATGCCACATGCGAAGCAGGTGGAGATCAATCCCATGAAACCAAGGTGGCTTGCTTTCCCATGGCCTTAATTGATGAATCATTTGAATGGCACCTAGACCTTCTACTGGAAGAGCATGCCACATGGGACCTACTTCGAATAGAATTTAAAAGATGCTTTCAAACAGAGAGGCTACAAGATGATCCCACTCTTCAACTAAGCAAGATCGAACAAGGCCAACGAGAAGATGCACGCATGTACCTGAGTAAGATGTACCCACGTCCAGATGCAAAGTACCTCACGGCATGGTTCATAGCAGGACTAAGAAAGAAAATCCAAAAGGATATGAAAAAGATAAGCAGCTATGAAACGTTCAGTCCTGCTCATGCGTCCTGCTCATGCGGCAGCCATTAACATCGAGGATGGCATGACTGACTCAAACACTAGCAATGATGATGGCAGATCTAGTACACATGATTAGTGCTCAAAAAAGGGCAAATCAAAGGTAACTGCTGAAACATCAAATGAAGATCGCCTAGAGGCCATGACCCTGAAGCTGAAAGAAGATATGATGCAGGCCATGGAACAAAAACTTTAATTGTCTCAGCCGCAAACTCAAACAATCCATGGGGAGAAAATGTCTGGTGTCCACATTGCATGGCCAATCATACACCAAACGAGTGCCTGGTCCTAAGAGCTAGGATCGCTGCATAGGGAAATCCACCACCAAGGTTGTGGTGCCATATCTGCATCATCAGTGGCCATGATGAGAATAGTTGCATCTTCAACATGCGCAACAACCCGCCTCGACCTCAACAATACCAAGTGGCACCCATGCCAGTATATAGGAAATCGGCACTTGCACAAGTGCCCCTAGCTTCGAGACTAAATCCAATTCCCATTCAAACACAAGTCCCACAACTACTCAGGAATCCGAATCCACGACCATATCCAAGAGCACCAAATCTAGCTCCTCAGGCAGTTCCAATACATCAATTACAAGCCGAGGAAGTAGACTCGTTATTTGAGTATGAAGCATAGTACCCAGTGTACTATGTAGAAGGTGCAGAGGGTCTAATACCAATTTATGCAAATCAAGTACGACCCAACACATTTAGAGCACCAATCAAGTGCTACGGTTGTGGAGAAAATCACCGGATCGCAGAGTGCCCTCATCGTGGTAGCCCACCTACTTTCCAACCACTTTGCAGAGATTGTGGCATAGGACATGCCTGTATGGATTGTCCCATGAAAAATAAGATCCCAGAACAAATAGAGGTTAAGCCTGACGTCCCCATCAGCATCATTGGGGTGAACCATCAAAGTCTGTGTCCGGCTAGTGTAAAATCACAACCTGTAAATGTAATTACACGCCAACAAAAAGAGGCCACCAAGGACCCTAACATTCCAATCCAACCAAAGCAACTTCTGAAAAAGAAAGCACAAGTATCTCCACCTCCACCAAGAAATGAGCAGTTGAGCTCATCCACATCAACTCCCAAGCCTCACAGAAAAGAAGCTCCATACCCAAATGTAGAGGTGGAGAAGGCTCGTTTTTAGGCACTTCAACAATGGGTACAAAATGGACAAGATCAATTTGAGGCTAAGAAACAAGCTCAAGACCCAATCCATGACTTGGCCCCACAAAGTAATGATACTGTACTCGAGCCTTTGTTCCAACAACAGACTCCACAACAAAATGTACCGCCATGCCAACTTGAAGGAGCCGCACTCTCTAGCATCCTGAGTGCCCTGTGTCAATTCCCATCGGAATCCTCCTACAGAATTGTCCCAATCACTAGGAGAGTTTCAAAGGATGGATTGAACTCGCAAATCCCCCTCCACCTATGAACAGCATCGAACATATACCTATGTAGATGGGTCAGAGATATGGCATACGCAACATTACTGTGCCTTTGATCCACAAGGCACATAATGAAGATCAAGCCATAGTGGATGGTGGAGCAGGTGTAAATGTCCTATCCAAGGAGCTCTACGAAGAATGGGGTCTCCCACCAAATACAAGTCTAAAGCAGCCTTGAAGCTTGCCTAAGAAGGCTGATTAACATACACTTCTTGAATTCAAGATAGTTCATAAGCTACTTCCAAGCTACCTCTACAAGAAGGAAGATGTGACAAAATAGAGATATTGAAAAGCTTCAAGGACTCATTATCCACGTTTAGTGAACAATGCAGAAAGATTAAAAATCAAGATATTGTTAGCAATATATGAGAACTAGGAAGCTGAGATGAACAACCTTGAGGTTAATGCAATATGGAGGCAGATTCTTCAAAGGATGAGCCAACGGATGAAGCTCATGAATTTGAGCTAGCTTTGCAAAAAAATGCTATTACTCTTCAAGCAATGGCCACCCTTCAAAACAAGAGGAGAGCATGCAAGATAGGCATCAAAGTCCAGGAGTCAAATCCAAAAGGAAAAAGAATGTTAAATAAACCAATGTCAATGGTTACTTACAATGCTGTGGTCTCATAGACCCTTACAGAGCTATGGAGCTAACTCAATGGCTCAGGTATAATATGCTTTCTCTCACTTTTCCTGCCCTCCGAGAGACGTAATAGTGAGATTCTTACAAATAGATGGAAAAAGAGGAGAATAGGAGAACATGATTCTCTTTTAAGCAACTAAAGGCAAAGGGGATACATGCATTGTTCATTGTCAAAAGTTTCATAGAAGACTGGCAAGGCTTTGAAGATGATTATTAAGAGTGTTCATATAGTGCTGGTCTCTATTTACTACCCTACCCTACCTCTTGTTCATTTAGGAAGGATGGTTGGACTGATTTACCTTTTCATGGAGATAATTTCCCTAGGCTAGGGGATCTTAACATGGTTGAGATAAAAAAGGATAGATGTACAATAAAATTGGCTGAGATGTCACTTTGTCTAACAGACAGCTTGGGGATTCTTGGAGAGGCCAAATTAGAATTGATGCCTGTACGATTTCCCTTGATAGTAGATCATGGACAACATCATCCACACTGGATCACATCTCCACCCCTAGAGATCTTCTAGAGGAGGGAAAACATGGAGCATATTGTGGCATTGTAGACTTCTAGAAGGCCTTGATTTTATACCACAGGTTTGCTGTTGAGATATCGAGCTCCACTCAAGATATGCCAGGGTGACCGTTGTGTACTTATGTCACCGACTTGTTAGCTGGAGATGCGGTTGGTACACCGCCCACGAATAATAGCTGGATGACAGCTATCCTTATCTACTATAGTTTGTGGCTTAGTTAGTATGCCACCTTAGTTAGTTGAGTTTGGTTTGAGACCCACATATAGGGTTCTTCTATTTCTTTGTACTAGAGTTCTTTTGGCTTACACAACTAAGAAGAGGAAAACTGTTTTTCAGCCTCCACCTTCGTGTGTATTCCCCCATTGTGCATGTGAGAAAGCCTCAAGTGAGACTCCTTCCCTCTCTCCCACAATCTTCAGATGGTATCAGAGCCTTGTTCGTGGTAAGGAGCTCAAGAAAGCAAGCCAAGTTCGTGGTGTCCTGGTAAGAGGACCAGTGTTGCTTTCCTATTTCGAGTTTGGGAGCAAATCTCTGCAGGTAGCACAGCCAGAAGTGCAGGAGTGCACTGTTTCAGATTGAGACATCCTTCGCGGTGTGGCGAGAGTGCAGTATATGCTGCGGGCGGGGGCGAAGCCCTCAGTGACTTTATTTTTCTGATTTGAGGCCGTTTCGGGGCCCGTTTTGAAGGCGGAAGTTCTTCGCAGGCACTCAGAAAAAGGCCCTATTTTTTGCTGTGCGACCACTACGCGGCTAGTCGGTGAAAAGGTGCCATAGAAATTGCATCGTATGCCTGTGTGCAGAGATATTGGGAGTTGCAGATTCATGCCTATTGCCTGTTGATGCAAAATCGTCACTAGGAAGTGACTGTGTGGTGAAATACCACTCTCGTCGGTTTTGCATATTTGTCCGTGTGAGGCAAAAGCGATGTTTTTTGCAGTGACAGAATATTTTGCAGTGTTCTGTAATGGCATCTGATTCTCTTTCACAGATTGTCACTGAAAAGCTTGACAAGAACAACTTCCAGGCATGGAAGTTTAGAATGACGAATTTCTTGATGGGAAAAGGCTATTGGGAATTCATTACAGGAAATGAAGAAGAACCTGTTCTTCCTAATGTTCCCAGTCAACAGGAAATGCAGGCATTCAAAGGATGGCATGAGAGAGCTAGGAAAGTTATGTACTGGCTGTCTATTAGTATTTCGGACTCCATGATTGTGCATATTCAGGATGCAAATACGCCAAAGGAGGCATGGGATACTTTGGCAAAAATGTATAGCACAAATACGCAAGCCAGGAAAATGCAACTCAAACAGGAGTTGCACAATGTGCAGAGAGAAAATTTGAGCATAAATGACTACCACATGAAAGTGAAGAAAATTGCAGATGCACTTGCTTCCATTGGGTCGCCAGTGGATGATGATGATTTGGTTCTTGTGACCTTGAATGGTCTAGGAAAGGATTATGCACAGTTCCGGACATCCATTGCCGTCCGTGAAAACTTTCCTGATTTTGAGGAGTTGATTGCTCTTCTAATTTCTGAAGAGCAGAGAAATGGGGGTGCATCTTCTTCAACAGGAACTTCAAAAGAAACTGTCTTCTACTCAAATGCTGGCAGAGGTAGAGGCAGAGGTAGAGAAGGCCGATCTGCAGGCCGTGGTAGAAATCAGAATATGCAGCAAATGCAAGAAAACCAGTCCTATGCAGGAGGACGTGGTAACTCTAGAGTCAGGGGGATCCAAAGAGGCCGTGGTGGATGGCAGAGAAGCCAAAATGCAAACAGCAATGTTGAATGCTACTATTGTGGCAAAATGGGTCATATGGCTAAAGACTGCTACAAAAAGCAGAATGACATTATGAGTGGAAAATTGCAGCAAGGTAATTATGCATCCTCTAGTAGACAGGGCGAGGACAGAAATGAGCATTTGTTTATGGTGCAGCATATGACAAATTCTGTAACAAGTGCAGAAGAAAGCAATGATGTGTGGTATGTTGACTCGGGTGCGTCAAACCACATGACAAGTCACGCTGAATGGATGCAGGATGCAAGAAAAATGGAAAAACCAGGATTTGTGGAGACTGGTGATGATACTGCACATCCTATTGTGCAGATTGGCAAAATTCCTTTGTCTATGCAGGATGGGAAAAAGAAATACTTGTCTGATGTATTTCATGTCCCGAACATCACCAAGAACCTGGTTTCTATTGGTCAAATGGTTGAGTAGGGCTTGCAGGTTAGATTTAATCCTCATGGATGCTTTGTTGAGGATATGAAAAATAACGGTCACTTGATAGCAAAAGGAAAGAAGAAGGGCAGGATGTTTACGTTGGATGCAGACATGCCTGAATTGAGTGCAACAATGTTTGCACATGGGACCGGTGTAGTTGCAGATATTGATATCTGGCACAAACGCATTGGTCATGTTAATATACAGCAACTAAAATCAATGCAAGCCCAAAATATTGTTGCAGGATTGCCTAATTTCAAGGTTGCAGAAATGCACAAGGTTTGTGAAGCCTGTCAATTTGGGAAACAGGTAAGGAAACCTTTTCCTAGGCATGTTCAAGAGAGTAAAAAGCCATTGGAATTAATCCACTCTGATGTGTGGACTACAAAAGCTGCATCTATTGGAGGCTGTCACTATTTTGTCACATTTATTGATGACTTCAGCAAAAAACTGTGGGTGTATTTTATGAAAAAGAAAAGTGAAGTGTTTGGGCACTTCAAAGCTTTCAAAGCTATGGTTGAAAAAGAAACAGGCCTACAAATAAAATGCCTAAGGTCAGATGGAGGGGGAGAGTACCTCTCAAATGAGTTTGCAAGGTTCTTGCAGGAGCATGGTATAAAGCAGCAATATTAATGCAGTCATACCCCACAGCAAAATGGAATTGCAGAAAGAAAAAACAGGCATATTGGAGAGGTATCTCGAGCTATGCTAAATGAAAAAGATCTACCAGATTATTATTGGGCTGAAGCAGTTGCTACAGCAGTCTATATAATGAACAGGACTCCCACTGCAGCAATACATGGCATGACGCCAGAGGAGATGTATACTGGTAGGAAACTAGATATTTCTCATTTGAAGATTTTTGGTTCCATTGCCTATGTCCATGTGCCAGATGAGTTGAGGTCCAAATTGGATCCAAAAGCTGAGAAGTGCGTCTTTATTGGTTATTCTCTGCAGCAGAAAGGGTATAGATGCTATAACCCTTCTACACGTAAGTTCACAGTGAGCAGAGATGTTGTTTTTGATGAGATGAGCAGCTGGTATAAACCAGTAAATGTGATGATTGATGTAGATGCACAAAATGGTATTGCTGCACAGAATTCACAGTAGCAATCACAAAAAATCAGTGGACCTGCATTGTCCTCTAGCAGTGGTTCACATACTTCACCATGGACAGGTAGATTGAGATCAGGAGAATCTCCTCAAAGCAATGCAGATAGTGGTATGCAGGTATCACGAAAAGGAAAAGAGAAGGTAGATCAGCCCATGTTTGATGTGAATGCAGGTCACTCTTATGTGGATGGTGAATCCAGTGGCTCAGAACAGAGCATTGATGATGAGTTGGGTATTCCTTCTGTTGTTACACCTGGAGTAAGGAAGACCAGGGATGAAGACCAGGGATGTTTTGAGAGCACCTGGAAGTGAGCCTATTTTGCACAGGTCTACCAGGGTTAGGTATCCTGTGGATAGGCTGAAATATGATGGATTTACAGCCATTCACTATGCCTATATGGTCAAAGTGATACAGGAACCAGAACCCACTTCTTTTGAGCAAGCCATGGGAAATGAAAAATGGGAGAAAGCCATGGATGAAGAAATGGATGCCTTGGATGCTAATGCTACATGGGAATTGGTGCCTTTGCCTAAAGGGAAGAATGCAATTGGTTGTAAGTGGGTTTATAAGATCAAGCACAATGCAAATGGTTCTGTGAATAGATACAAGGCAAGATTAGTTGTCAAGGGGTATGCACAGACATATGGCATTGATTATGAAGAAACTTTCAGTCCGGTTGCAAGGATGGCAACCGTAAGAGTAGCCATTGCTATGGCTGCATCAAAGGGATGGTCTTTACATCAGATGGATGTAAAGAATGCCTTCTTGCATGGTGATTTGCAAGAAGAGGTCTTTATGGAGCAGCCAGCAGGTTATGTTCATGCTACTCATCCTGAGTTTGTTTGCAGGTTGAAGAAAGCCTTGTATGGCTTGAAGCAAGCACCTAGAGCATGGTCTGACAAGATAGGATAGTATCTTGTCACTATTGGCTTTCAGATTTCCAAGGCAGATTTCTCACTCTATGTGAGAAAAACAGAGAAAGGGATTATGCTGCTGGTCATTTATGTTGATGATTTGATCATCACAGGTGATAGTGATGAAGATATCCTTCATGTGAAAATGCTATTGAGGCAGAAGTTTGAGATGAAGGATTTGGGAGAGCTGCGTTATTTCTTGGGCATTGAGGTGATTAGATCACCAAGTGGGATACAGCTCTTGCAGAGGCAGTATGGATTGGACATGCTGTCCAAATATGGGATGACAGGCTATAAGCCTATTTCAGTTCCTTTGGAGCAGAATGTGAAGCTGAGCACAGATGCAGGTGAGCTTCTGGAAGACCCTACTATGTACAGACGCATAGTAGGAAGTTTGATTTACATGACTATTACCAGGCCAGATTTGAGCTATGCTATTGGGTTGGTAAGTCAGTTTATGCAGGCTCCAAGAAAACCGCATTTGGATGCGGCTAGATGCATACTCAGGTATGTGAAGTCCACATTGCAGTATGGACTATTTTATGAGGCTGGGGTTCGGATACAGTTGCATGGATACACTGATGCTGATTGGGCTGGTAGCATTTCTGATAGACGATCTACCAGTGGATATGTGTTCTCTTTTGGGAGTGCTGCAGTCACTTGGAGCAGCAAGAAACAGCCTACAGTTGCCTTGTCGAGCACAGAGGCTGAGTACAGGGGTGCAGCAATCGCTGCATGTGAGGTAGCTTGGTTGCATAAGCTACTCTATGATATGCATCAGTCTACAGATGGGCCAGTTGTCATTTATTGTGACAACATGAGCAGTATACACTTGGCAAAGAACCCAGTCTTTCATGCCAGAACAAAGCACATTGAGGTGCATTATCACTATGTGCGGGAGAAGGTTTTACTAGGTCTTATTGATCTAGTTTATGTCAGCACAGAGGATCAGGTAGCTGACATATTCACGAAAGCATTGGGCGCAGAGAAGCTGCGCAAGTTCAGAGACCTGCTTGGTGTGTGCAGGATTTGGGATTGAGCTCGAGGGGGAGTGTTGAGATATTCAAAGGATTTGACTAGTACCATTAGGGTGGAGCCGGGGTGCCCCCTCTCTCCATTGCCATTGGCCTCAGGTGAATACAATATCACTTCTCTTTGATTCTCTCGTTCAACCAATGGCCCCATATATAAGTGTTTTTTAGGTACTTGGACCTCAGAAGGATGAGAGGATTGGTTTTGAGAGACTGCAAGTCATGATGTTATCTCGCATGATGCAAGGGAAGAAATGTACTCCACATGACATTATCCAATTATGGACTTCCTATATGAGCAGTGCCCTACATTTTCAATACTCACCAAACTATTATCTAGACTCATGAGGCTTGATGCTGGACCTAGTCTCAATAACAAGAGAACATGGGCTTCTTCACAATAGCTAGATGAGAAATGGAGCCCACTTTTTAGAGATGTTTGATCAGCGAGAGACCAGCCAGACCAATTAGAGGCACCCTCATTGCTGCACCACAATGTTAAGCTATCTCATGATGCCGACAGGTCAGATCCATGGAGAAGATGACAACAAGAAATGTCATACATGTTTCATAGACATTAAGAATTCTGTGGGACCCTAGTTAGGCCCTCACAGAGCTTAAATTTCTCATAGATGGCACATGATTAGAATCACTTACTACACACAGTTGAGTGTAGTTCTATTTCTACATCTAGTTTCAACATTAGATTCTTATGGGTGTGCTAGACATGTCTAGATCTTCTACCAGACTATGGTTTGGACTCAAGTTTGATGCTAGACATGGTCCTTATTAACAAGACAATAGAGACTCCTTCTACAGATGAGAGGAGCCCATACTTATTAAGATCACGATTTTGAGCTTGTTGATCTCCATAGATCTTGGGTCAACAACAGACTAGGCATTGGTTCATTGAGTTCCCATTCGGAGGCAGTTGCATCGCATCAAGCTACCTCACGATGCCCACAGGTTGGTCTAAGGGCTCAAAGTTGTAGATCTTGGCCATATTTCAAAGGCCCTTGGACTCATAGTGGAACCCTAGTCAAGTTGACTCGAAGTTCAAATGATGCACATGAATCACCCTCTAGAAACACATGGAGCATATTGTTGCTTTTGCCTGTAGCTTCAACATTAGATTCTTATGGGTGTGCTAGATATGTCGATCCCTTACCATGGCTTGATGCAAATTTCATTTGGTCTAGTAAACCTCCTTGGTGCTCTGCAGATGGTAATAAATCTCTCTCTCTCTCTCTCTCTCTCTCTCTCTGTGCCCCCCCCACCCCACCCCACCCCGCCCTGCCCAATTTCTATATGTGTCTCTAGAATTTTTGTATTTTTCGATCATCATCTATCCATTTAGCACTCACTGCACCTCCTATTGTGGATTTTTTGGGCCTTGATCTTCTTTTCATTCCGCTTGATCTAAGACGATCGCCTCATGCCTATTAACAGAGCTTGCCAATATGCTTATCAGAGATGCATAAAAGTGGTCTTTTATGGAGGGAATTTTCCTTATTTAGGCAGTTAGCAAGAGAGGGATCTAAGGATTGTTGGCATGCATGTGCATGACTAGATGGTTTTGTCCATCATGGCATGTCCGTACACCAAAATCCCCATATTACTACTCTATGGAAGCATGTATACTACAATTGACTCACTAGAAGCTTAACCAAACTATCAGTGATGCCTTATGGCAAGTATGCATTCATCAGTGATGGTGTTTCCCATCATAACCACCTAGAGTGTTGGATGACACATCTTCAACAACAATCTCCAACAAATCAGCTCCCTTGCAATAGGATACCATAGCAAGTGACTCACAAAGCAATGTCAATAACTGGATATAAACCTTGGCAACCATCAACAACTGCCATTCATTAGACACCATATTCTCACAAATAGATGCTAAGGCACTACAAGTAGATCCTCCACTCCCACATGAAGAACCAATGGATCTAGAGATGCCATTATTTATGGCTGACCTCGAGTGGGATCATGAATCTGAAAAAGGTACCCATACCAATGATGACTCAGATTTTTTTTGGGACCTTGAAATAGAGGCTGAAAATGCTAAAATTGAAGATCAAATCTTTGATAATGACAGCCATTCTGCATGCCCTAATGGTAGTCGAGCTCCCAAAAGTTGAACCTCTAAATTTGAATAATAGCAGAAGATCCCGCAAGAAAGCTGGAGGAAATCACAGAAAAGCCAAGGCCAAGCACTTCAATGAATTGGAGCTAGTCCAATCAAGAATTGTCGAATTGTACCTTGCAAAGTCAGCTCCCTCAAAATTAGAATCACTGCCTCTTGAATGGTTCCCTGAGGGATTGCAAGGAGTATGTACATCAAATGAACCCTTACTTAGAAACACCTTACTAGTGGAAAAGTTACCCCATAGCTCCCTACGTAAGAAGTTTCGGAAATATAAGCCACATGTGTGGATGAAGCTCAATCAAGAGACTTCAAAAAAAGAAAGTCAAGAAGAGCCTAACAAATTAATAAATGCAACTATGCCACCTATTACACATGACACATGTCAGGCTAGTTCAAACCCATCAGAGGCCAATCTTTGAGAAGTGTCGGAATACTTCAAGAATTACACAAGTGGAAGTGCACCAATAGCAATGCCAAGACCACTAAGAGAATTTGAAGTTCAAGAAACTGATAGCATTGGAGAAACTCCAATCTATGAGGGACTAGCAAAAACATGCACAATAAACCTCACCCTTGAAGGGGAGGAAGGAAAACTGGCTTTCATTGGGATATAGTTCGTCAAGAAGATGAAACCAAACTCAAAGCACTCTTAATGGAATACCGTGACTGCCTAGCATGGTCATACAAAGAGATGAAGGGAATTTCACCATAAGTGGCAGTACACACGATACCTATAAGGGAAGGTGCTCACCCTAAGGTCAAGGGCAACTGATGTGGAAAACAAGGCCACATGTCATGGCGTGGCACTAGGGCAAACGTGGTAGTGGGTGGCCATGTGGCAGAGATGATGTGGTAGTCTGAGGTGGCAGTCCATGTCATAGATAAGGTAGACAACTTGATGATGTGGTAGATAAGGCTAAGGCTACTGATGTGGCAACTAGGGAGCCTTGTGATGTGGCATGATAAGGTGATGTGTCAAGAGGGTAGTGTTGCAGAGGTGGCAAATATGCCACATGGCAAATTCTTGACCTAGCCAAGATACGATGATAAGGTTATCTAGAATCTTGTAGATTTTGATAGAATATTCAAGATTATATCACAACATCATTTGGGATCATTGCCCATGTCCATCATGTTGGGATATCTCAAGGTGTATGCCTCAGGCACACCTTATGTTTCTATGTGTGAGTGCTAGAGGCACAGTTAGGTGCCCACAAGCACAGTTACGCAAAGGTTTTTGGCATTGTAAGGATATGTAGTTTTGGGGATTAAAATAACTGAAAGGGTATAGATTCAACAACTTTAGGGGGTATACTAAGCATATGAACATGAATGCTTTCTTTTTTTTAGTATTCCAATTTTGTTTTGAAAAAGAAAAACATGAATGCTTTCACACAAACAAATTGCATTGAGATCACACAACCTAAAGTTTGATAATTTGGTTTTCCATCTCAATCTTCAGTTTGTTTCTACTTATGAATTTCATTTCCTTCTTTATCAACAGATATTGGCAATCTCAATTTCACATCGCTAGAAGCATTGCCTGTACATGTGACACCTGATCCAATGATTCATTATGTGCCTAATTTGAACATTAGCATGAAAGTTCCAAGCTCAACATGGTTGATTGAAAATGTTGAGGATGCAATGTCTGCAGTTAATGTTCCATTGACAAATGTGAATGCAAGCTTAGAAGGTAAAGGAGAAGATGCAATGTCATTGTATGAAGCCAAGGTGCAGGAAGAAATCTTAGAAGGTAAAGGAGAAGACATAATGTCACCCTCAGAAATAATGTCAAAAGAGGTGATAACAAAAATAAGACTAGCAGTGATAATAGATTTGAAAGGGTTATTGCTCGAGCGTTGTTTTTCGAAGTCAAATAAACATATGAGCTTGCACAATGGGAAGTATTGGCTTGTTCTCCATCCTGGGTGTTTAGAGTTTCTACAATGGTTGCTCGATCACTACCATGTTGGCATTTGGTCCACTGGAGGAGAAAAGGGCATGGTGCAACACATGTTGGACACTTTGGAGCATCATGTTAACAGAAAGTTACATTTCTTCATGGTTTGGGGTGCGATGGCATGCCACAAGCATACAAAGAGTAGAATCATTCGACCAGATAGGATGAATGTGGAAGCGGAGTTTAAACCATTAATGAGAGTGTGGTGTTGTTTTAAAGAGGAATGCAAACCAGCAAGAACAGTGTTCATTGATGTTTCGCCTTACACGGGTTGTGTTAATCCGTTGTGTTAATCCAACAGAAAATTGCATTTTCCCTACAAAATTTGATATAGATTGTGGTGATTCTATTTTGCTTCATGAGTTATTACCGTACCTACAGATGCTAGATGATGCAGTAGATGTGCGCAGTGCCATCTCTTCTAACAGATTTGGTCAAGCTCCGATTGTCGAAGGGCATGATATGTTCTATTATTTTCAACCAGTGATCCTTGAATTCAAAGAAAAAAACAAAGAAGTTCTCAAAAGGATGAATGTCGAATCTCATATGTCTACTCATAGTTCAAAAAAAGACACAGAGAAAGGTATTACTTCACCAATGACCAAAACTAGAGTGAGAGGGACTTGTCCTACTACAAGAAGTATGGTGCATGCTCAACATGTTACATTGAATGAAGAGGAAGAATGCATGCTAGGAAAAATTGCCAAAATGGGGCCATTGAAAGATAGTGAGGCAAAACGCTTTGCTATGGTTCTTGGATGCAAGGAAAGGGGAATCACTGCCGATGCTGCAAGGGCATTCTTAGCTAACTTGATTCGATTTTATTGCATAGACAACCCTTAGGGAATGTGAGCGATCTTGTTAATTAGAGTTGCAAACACAAATGATCAACTAAAACATTTGTACCTACAATCTGATTTATATTTGGACATTATTTGGTTAGATTCAATTTGCAAAACATTATGTTTCAATTTGTTTTAAGAAAGAATTAATAGACATTGAGTTAGTACCTTGTCCAAAAAATGCTATGTGCTTTGTGATGTGAGTTTGTATTCCTCCACTAAAAGAATGATTCTTTGATTTTAAACATATGATAGGTGTTGCAGATTGTCCTGAAAAGTTGAAGAGCTATCTTATTTCAAATTTTGATCTTGCATCCAATGGCTTATGGAAACATAAATTGCCCATACCCATTGAGCACGTGTTCGAAATGAATGGCATCCATTATGAAGTAAAGAAATCAACAATACCTGGGGCAGGATATGGTCTTTTTGTACATACGAGCATCAAGAAAAAACAAGATTTGATGGTATATAATGGTCCAAAGTATGATTATGATACTTGGAGATCTCTCCTCAAGTTTTTCCCAAGGATGAAGACTTATGGAATGTTTGAAGATCCATTCATTGAGCCATTGACAGATGTGAAATGTATTGTGGGAGATGTATTGTATGGAAACATTGCTGGATATATAAATAGCTCAATGTATTATAAAGAAATAACAAATGTTATATTTGTATACATCCCTAAACTACCACCTTGGGCTCAAAAGTCACAAGGAAATTTGAGTGCCCATGGCTACATTACTGTGCAAACCATAAAGGATATATCGTTCAGAGATGAGCTACTTTGTGAGTATGAATACTAGTATGGAATTGTTAATGATTATGTTAAACTATGTGGTGCAAAATTGGCTATGTCTCAATGGTTTTGATTATATTTAGTACAAGAAAGCAATTTAAAAAAAGGTTTTTATCAAGACCATGTCTCTGAGTTTCATGAGCTCTATTGTGATGGAACAGTGTTTTTGAACACCACATTTATATGATGGATGTCAAAGCTCTACCATAATCCTATTGCATATGTCAATACTGCAATTTATCAACATAGAAACATATGCATTTGACATTAATTTGATACATCTAATGTACCAAATAAAAATTGACAGTTGTTGCAAGTTTAATTTTGTTTTTGAAGACCACATTTATATGATGGATGTCAAAGATCTATAACAATCCTATTGCATATATCAATACTGCAATTTAATTTACTCCAATGAATCTTCCTAATGCAACATCTATAAATTGGCTTTTGTTTGTGGTTTCGATGCATACGAAACAACAAACATCTTTCTTTCACTAGCAAATCAACAAATGTTTTGGCCATGGAGCCATGTTCACATCTATTAAGGCCTTTTGCCATAGCAACATACAGAAGATTTTTGCTTGTGTTTCTAGGAATTGGGAAAGTATTGTGCATGGTCTAGTATCCCCCAACATAATTGAAACTTGGGTCCTCAATGGAGCTAATGTTTCAATAAAAAACATCAAATTTTACTTTTGAAGTGACTATATTTTATTTCGTGGGAATTGGGATTTTCCCAAATTCTCTAATATAGTGTTATACACTGATGCTGATTGGGCTGGTAGTATTTCTGATAGACGATCTACCAGTGGATATGTGTTCTCTTTTGGGAGTGCTGCAGTCACTTGGAGCAGCAAGAAACAGCCTACTATTGCCTTGTCGAGTACAGAGGCTGAGTACAGAGGTGCAGCAATGGTTGCATGTGAGGTAGCTTGGTTGCATAAGCTACTCTATGATATGCATCAGTCTACGGATGGGCCAGTTGTCATTTATTGTGACAACATGAGCAGTATACACTTGGCAAAGAACCCAGTCTTTCATGCCAGAACAAAGCACATTGAGGTGCATTATCACTATGTGCGGGAGAAGGTTTTACTAGGTCTTATTGATCTAGTTTATGTCAGCACAGAGGATCAGGTAGCTGACATATTCACGAAAGCATTGGGCACAGAGAAGCTGCGCAAGTTCAGAGACCTGCTTGGTGTGCAGGAATTGGGATTGAGCTCGAGGGGGAGTGTTGAGATATCGAGCTCCACTCGCGATATGCCAGGGTGACCATTGTGTATTTATGTCACCGACTTGTTAGCTGGAGATGCGGTTGGTACACCGCTCACGAATAATAGCTGGATGATAGCTATCCCTATCTACACTAGTTCGTGGCTCAGTTAGTATGCCACCTTAGTTAGTTGAGTTTGGTTTGAGACCCACATATAGGGTTCTTCTATTTTCTTTGTACATGAGTTCTTTTGGCTTTCACAACTAAGAAGAGGAAAACTGTTTTCAGCCTCCACCTTTGTGTGTATTCCCCCATTGTGCATGTGAGAAAGCCGCAAGTGAGACTCCTTCCCTCTCTTCCACAATCTTCACAAACTAGACACAACAATATGAAATGCTTGAGCAACCAAAAGCTGGAGCTTCAAACTCAAAGATCATATGGAAGAGCATGTGAACTCAAAGGACAATCTCTTGGTCTTGAAACAAAATTCTCTCTCAAATAAAGTAGACCTCTCTGTATCACAAAGTAAGAGAAGACCTAACACCCAAACAATGAATCTCTTGAAGAATAGAAGAAGAATTGTCAAATCTCTCTCTCAACGGAAATATCTCAAAGAGAACTTTCAATCTCTCAAGGATGATGAAAATCTTGAAGACTATTGCTTTCAATGAAATATAAGCTCTTAATGAACTCTGTTAGAAGAAGACTCCCACAATCTCTTAAAAGAGATGAACAAAGATGGAGGATGCCTCAAGGGAGGGCTTATTTCCTTGACAAGATGCAAGGGATTGGGAGCACCATAGGCTCTGATACCATGGTAATGGAAGTGAGAGAGGGAGAGAGAGAGTAGTGCACACAAGATTGACTAACCATACACTAATTTGTATTCCATGGAACAAATTGAATTTCATTAATGAATTCCAAATTGAAATCGAAAGAAACCAATTCTAGAAGGAATTCCAAAGAAACAAATTCCAAAGCAATAATTGAATTCCATTCAGGAAGTGGCCACTTCATCAATGATATCATCAGCCAAGCAAGTGCTAGGTCAATGATATCATCAAAGAAGCAATATAGAAGCATAGTATAGTAGATTGGGCAAAATTTGGTCAATGATATCATCAATTGAGCATTTGCTCGATTGATGATATCATCGACCAAGAACTCGCTCAGTTGATGATATCATTGATCAATCGATTGATGATTTCATTGACTGAGAAAGTCCTGTTGAGATATTTAGCTCCACTCATGATATGCCAGGGTGACTGTTGTGCATTTATGTCAACGACTTGTCAGCTACAGATGCGGTTGGTACACTGCCCATGAATAATAGCTGGATGACAACTATCTTTATGTACTCTAGTTAGTGGCTTAGTTAGTATGCCACCTAGGTTAGCTGAGTTTGGTTTGAGACCCACATATATGGTTCATCTATTCCTTTTGTACTGAGAGAGAGAGTTCTTTTGGTTTTCACAACTAAGAAGAGGAAAACTATTTTCAGCCTCCACCCCATTGTATATGTGAGAAAGCTACAAGCTCGGGGGGGTCACTCATCATATGTAACCCTATCACGTGAGTTCAACAGAAGGATATTTTTTATTCCTAAAATTTACAGAAATAAATATACATAAGGGACTATTTAAAATAGTTTTGGAAAAAATTTACAGATTTGTATAGAAAAGGGGTACATTTTATTAATGAAAAAATTTACAAATAAGGGATTTTAAATATAGGCCTTGAATGCACGTGATATAGAGGGTTTATACATAGTGACCCCCCCGAGGCTACAAGTGAGACTCCTTACCTCTCTCCCACTCTCTTCACATGGTATCAGACCTTGGTTCGTGGTAAGGAGCTCAAGAAAGCAAACCAAGTTCGTGGTGTCTTGGTAAGAGGATCCGTGTTGCTTTCCTCTTTCGAGTTTGGGAGCAAATCTCTGCAGGTAGCACAGCCAAAAAGTGCAAGAGTGCATTGTCTTAGATTGGGACGCCCTTCGTGGTGCGGCGAGGCTTTAATCCCAATGAAAGGGTTGATGCTCAGATTACAAGCCGACTCTATCAAAGAGTGATCTTATTAGAAGCACGTCACATAACTCTGTTCGAGCAAATGGTGGATACAGGCTACCTAGAAACTATGAAAAAAACTCGGCACTAAGGTAAGGGTCTCCAAATGGGGCCGTAGCTAGGTACAAGTGCAAAGCAATGGAGGTGAGTTAGCTAGTGATAAAAGTGTCTCCAAGCTCTAGTAAGGAGTCACCAAGCACCAAGTAACTATGTCTTGGAGGTCAAGCAATAGAATGCACATTGCCATGCAGAGAGTTGATGCCAAGAAGAGACTGTGCGCTAAGCAAAGTTGAAAGCCATAAGTGCAACACAAAAAAGGAGAGTTGGTCACAAAAATAATAAGTTAAATATATAATTAATTTGATTAAAATGCAATAAATTAACAAGAGTGATATTGGAAATCAAAGGGAAAGGAGGAATAAAATTGAAAATTAATATAGGGATACTAAAAAAGGTCTGAGTTAGGTAGCAATAAAGGGGAGTGAGGGGGCAATAAAAATCTACACCATCATAAGCTGCCCCACAATAAGGCTTTAAAAATGCAAACAGGGGGGTTTTAACTCAAGAGTGTATGTAATTGTGAGGTAAGGGATGTGTGTGTGTGTGTAAAATAAATGGGTAAGTGTGTATGTGTATGTATAAGTGTGGGAAGGTGGGGGGAAAATAAAAAATACCTAATAAATTATTAGGAAATGCAGCACACAACTTCAACAAAAATGAAGACTCAAGACTAGTTAACACAGACTGTTCTGAAGGTTGCCGCATAGCTCTAGATCCAGAATAAATAGTGGAGGAAAAGCCAAGGACATCAAACAAGGACACACAAGAAACCAGGAGTCACAGTAGCGTAAGGGAAGTGTCTTGAGAACAAAAGAGGCCATAAGGAAAGGGTCACAAAAAGGCTTCCACAGCAACATAGAGGAGCAAGGCCAATAATAGGTCAATGTAAGCATCTACATAAGCTCCTCAGAGAACATGTGAACCTACGTGAGAGAGGTGCAATAAGAGAAGTTTATGACCAACTGTAAGGAGGTAGCTTGCAAGGAGGTACACACGGAGTACAAGAAGAGCCAATAAATGTGTGCACTAAAGCAAATAAGAGAATCAGAAGATAGCTAGAGTTTGGAGGTAGCAGTGAGAATTTGTTTAGTAGTGTGTAGAGGGTGTCCGAGAAGAAGGTGAAGCACCTGATTGAAAATCATGGCTATGAGGTAAATGAGCCAAGTTATAAGGAAAGATACACTGAGGATAACGGGACATAAAGATGGTAGTAAAAGATATAGAAGGGGGAGGTATTATAACATCCAAGAAAGAAGTGAAGGTTATGTAAGGGATCATCATGTAGGTAGAATTACAAGGGTTGACACGGAATTTTTTGGCAGTTAGGTTAGGTTTTTATAATACGTGTGCAAGTGGAAAGTGTTAAAAGTGTGTGTGTGTGTGTGTGTGTGGTTTTGGGGTTAGAGTCAAAGAGATGTGTGAATGTGCATGTGAATTGTCTTTGAGAAAAATGTGTGTGTGTGTGTGTGTGTCCCACCCCCAACCCAGAGGTAAGACCACATACTAAGAGAGTTCTTTTGGCTTTCACAACTAAGAAGAGGAAAACTGCTTTCACCCTCCACCTTTGTGTATATTCCCCCATTGTGTATGTGAGAAAGCCGCAAGTGAGACTCCTTCCTTGTCTCCCACTCTACATGGTATCAGAGCTCGATTCGTGGTAAGGAGCTCAAGAAAGCAAACCAAGTTCGTGGTGTCCTAGTAAGAGGATCAGTGTTGCTTTCCTTTTTTTTTGAGTTTGGGAGCAAATCTCTACAGGTAGCACAACCAAAAAGTGCAAGAGTGCACTATCTCAAATTGGGACACCCTTCGCAGTGTGGCGAGAGGGCAGTTTTGGGGCCCATTTTGGTGCCGGAAGTTTTCTGCAGGCACTCAGGAAAGTGCCCTATTTTTGCTCTGCAACCACTGTTCAGTAGGTCAGTGAAAAGTTATTGCATCGTATGCCTATGCACAGAGATATTGGGAGTGATAGAATCATTCTTATTGCTCTTGATGCATAATCGTTACTAAGAAGTGACTGTGTGGTCAAATACCACTTTCGTCAGTTTTGTAAATTTGCCCTTGTGAGGTAGAAGTTGTGTTTTTTTGCAGTGACAGAATATTTTGCAGTGTTCTATAATGGTGTCTGATGCTCTTTCATAGATTGTCACTGAAAAGCTTGACAAGAACAACTTCCAAGCATGGAAGTTTAGAATGACAAATTTCCTTAAGGGAAAATGCTATTGGGAGTTCATTACTAGAGTTGAACAAGAACCAGTTATTCCTAATGTTCCCAATCAATAGGAGTTGCAGGTATTTAAAGGCTAGAATAAGAGAGCCAGAAAAGTTATGTACTGGCTATCTATCAATATTTCAAATTCTATGATTGTGCATATTCAGAATGCAAGCACGCCGAAGTAGGCGTGGGATACTTTGACAAAAATGTATAGCACAAATACACAAGCCAGGAAAATGCAGCTCAAGTAGGAGTTGCATAATGTGCAGAGAGAAAATATGAGCATCAATGACTACCACATGAAGGTGAAGAACATTGCAGATGCACTTGCTTCTATTGGGTCACCAGCGGAAGATGATGATTTAGTTTCTATGACCTTGAATGGTCTAGGAAAGGATTATGCACAATTTTGGACATCCATTGCCGTCCGTGAGAATTTTGCTGATTTTGAGGAGTTGATTGCTCTTTTAATTTCTGAAGAGCAAATAAATGGTGGTGCATCTTCTTTAGGAGGAACTTCAAAAGAAGCTGTCTTCTACTCAAATGCTAGAAGAGGTAGGGGCAGAGGTAGAGCAGGCCGATTTTGAGGCCATGGTAGAAATCAAAATATGCAGCAAATTCAAGAAAACCAGTCCTATGGAGGAGGACGTGGTAACTTTAGAGGCAGGGGGAGCCAAAGAGGTCGTGGTGGATGGTAGAGAGGCCAAAATGCAAACAACAATGTTGAATGCTACTACTGTGGTAAAATGGGTCATATGGTTAAAGACTGCTATAAAAAGTAAAATGACATCATGAGTGGAAAATTGCATGCATCGTCTAGTAGACAGGGTGATGACAAAAATGAGCATCTGTTTTTGGTGTAGCACATGACCAATCTGTGACAAGTGCAAAAGAAAGCAATGATGTGTGGTATGTTGACTCAGGTGCATCAAACCACATGACAGGTCATGCAGAATGGATGCAAGATGCAAGGAAAATGAAAAGACCATGATTTGTGGAGACTAGTCATGATACTGCATATCCTATTGTGCAGATTGGTAAAATTCCTTTGTCTATGCAGGATGGAAAAAAGAAATACCCGCCTAATGTATTTCATGTCTCGGATATCACCAAGAACCTGGTTTTTATTGGTCAAATGGTTGAGCAGGGCTTGCAGGTCAGATTTAATCCTCATGGATGCTTTGTTGAGGATATCAAAAATAAAGGTCGCTTGATATCAAAAGGGAAGAGGAAGGGCATGATGTTTACGTTGGATGCAGACATGCCCGAATTGAGTGTAGCAATCTTTGCACATGGGACCAATGTAGTTGCAGATATTGATATCTGGCATAAATGCATTGGTCATGTTAATGTACATCGACTTAAATTAATGGAGGCCCAAAATATTATTGCAGGATTGCCTAAGTTCAAGGTTGCAGAAATGCATAAGGGATGTGAAGCCTGTCAATTTGGAAAACACACAAGGAAACCATTTCCTAGACATGTTCAAGAGAGTAAGAGGCCATTGGAATTAATCCACTGTGATGTGTGGACTACTAAAGCTGCATCTATTGGAGGCTATCATTATTTTTCACTTTTATTGATGACTACAATAGAAAAGTTTGGGGGTATTTTATGAAAAAGAAAAGTGAAGTGTTTGGGCATTTCAAAGATTTTAAAGCTATGGTTGAAAAAGAAACACGCTTACAAATAAAATTCCTAAGGTCAAATGGAGGGGGAGAGTACCTCTTAAATGAGCTTGCAAGTTTCCTGCAGGAGCATGGCATAAAGCAACAATATTCATGCAGTCGTACCCCATAGCAAAATGGACTTGCAGAAAGGAAAAACATGCATATTGGAGAGGTATCTCGCACCATTCTCAACAAAAAATACCTGCCATATTATTATTGGGCTGAAGCAGTTGCTACAACAGTCTACATAATGAATAGGACTCCCACTGCAGCAATACATGGCAATGTAGATAGTGGTATGCAAGTATCATGAAAAGGAAAAAAGAAAGTAGATTAGCCCATGGTTGATGTGAATGCAGGTCACTCTTATGTGGATGGTGAATCCAGTGGCTGACAATAGAGCCTTGATGATGAGTTAAGTATTCCTTCTGTTGTTACACTTGGAGTAAGGAAGACAAGGGATGTTTTGAGAGCACCTGGTAGTGAGCCTATTTTGTGTAGGTCTACCAGAGCTAGGTATTCTATGGATAGGCTAAAATATGATGGATTTACAGCCATTCACTATGCCTATATGGTCAAAGTGATACATAAACTAGAACCCACTTCTTTTGAGCAAGCCATGGGAAAAAAAAAAAGGATGAAGAAATGGATGCCTTGGAGCAAATGCTACATGGGAATTGGTGCCTTTGCCTAAAGACAAGAATGCAATTGGTTGCAAGTGGGTTTAAAGGTGAAGCACAATATGCAGATGATTCTGTGAACAGATACAAGGCAAGATTAGTTGTCAAGGGGTATGCACAAACATATGGCATTGATTATGAAGAAACATTTAGTCCGGTTGCAAGGATGGCAACCGTAAGAGCAGTCATTGCTATGCTGGCATCAAGGGATGGTCTTTACATCAGATGGATGTAAAGAATGCTTTCTTGCATGGTGATTTGCAAGAAGAGGTCTATATGAAGTAGCCACTAGGTTATGTTCATGCTATTATCCTGAGTTTGTTTGCAAGTTAAAGAAAGCCTTGTATGGCTTGAAGCAAGCATCCAGAGCATGGTCTGACAAGATAGGATAGTATCTTGTCACTATTGACTTTCAAATTTCCAAGGCAGATTTCTCACTTTGAGAAAAATAGAGAAAGGCATTATGCTACTTGTCATTTATGTTGATAATTTGATCATCACAGGTGATAGTGATGAAGATATCCTTCATGTGAAAATGCTATTGAAGTAGAAGTGCGAGATGAAGGATTTGGGAGAGCTGCATTACTTCTTCGACATTGAGGTGATTAGATCCACAAGTGGGATATGGCTCTTGCAGAGGCAGTATGGATTGGACATGTTGTCCAAATATGGGATGATAGGCTATAAGAGGAAGAAGAGCCTGCGGAACCACAATGGCAACGGCCATTCCCGAAGTGGGTAAAGTAACTTTTGGATAGTAGAGAACCTCCAACCATTGAGGAGGAACCACACTGCTGGTCCAAGAGATTAGAGGAGCAAAGAAGGGCGCAGGAACACTTGGTCAACTTTGCTTTGATGACAGAGGTGATCCGTGTTGATGAACCCAAGTGTCTTGAAGAGGCACAGGGAGATGATAGGTGGATGGAGGCTATGCAGTCAGAGTATGGCTCCATTATGAAGAACAACACTTGGGACCTTGTGGATCAACCACCAAAATGCAAGGTAATCAGCACCAAGTGGGTGTACAAAACCAAGTACAAGTCCAAAGGCACATTGGATAAGTACAAGGCTCGGCTCGTGGTAAAATGATTCGCATAGGTACATGGTTTTGATTATCAAGATACTTTTGCTCCCATAGCTTGACTAACCACAATTCGCAGTGTTTTGGCTTTAGCATCCTAGGGAAGTTGGCCTGTGTTTCAGAGGGATGTAAAATCCACCTTTCTGAATGGAGATCTCAAGGAGGAGGTATACGTGGAACAACCACTAGGTTTTGTGATCCCCGGTTCAGAAGGTAAAGTCTATAAACTGAAGAAGGCACTTTATGGGCTGAAATAGGCCCCACGAGCATGGTACTAGGGGATTGATGCCTACTTTCTACAAAACGGGTTCAAGAGGAGCCCATCTCATGCAAATTTGTATATCTTCAGAGAAGGAGGCAAGTGTATGATCGTGGTCCTTTATGTGGATGACCTTGTCATAACATGGAACCATGAAGAGAAGATCTCGCATACAAAGCATTTGCTAGGAAGAGAGTTTGAAATGATAGACCTCAGATTGATGCATTTCTATTTGGGAATTGAAGTTTGGCAAGAGCCAAAACAGATCTTCATCTCATAGCTGAAGTATGCTGGAGAGATACTAAAGGCATTTGACATGGCTGAGTGCAAATAGTTGGCACCCCTATGGAGGTTGATGTGAAGCTCTCATCTTCATCGACTTGGCATTTGTTGACTCTGTGCCAACATGAACTTATGTAGAAAGAGAATGTGATACAACTTTGTGTGACAACTTTGTGATACAACTTTGTGATACAACTTTGTGTTACAACTTTGTGTTACAACTTTGTGATACAACTTTGTGCTACAACTTTGTGATACAACTTTGTGTTACAACTTCTACATACGACTTCTACATGTAGAAAGAGAATGTGTTACAACTTCTACATGTAGAAAGAGAATGTGTTACAACTTTGTGATACAACTTTGTGTTACAACTTCTACATACAACTTCAACTTTGTGTTACAACTTTATGATATAACTTTGTGTTACGACTTTGTGTTACAACTTTGTGATACAACTTTGTGTTACAACTTTGTATTACACTTCCTACATGTAGAGAGAGAAGCTCTTCAACTTGTATAAATACCCCATAATGGAATGAAGCCCACACTCTTTGGGGCATTGTGTTGAGTCTACTTCGGTATTCCAAGCATTTATCTCAAGTGTCCATGCTTCCTTGCACTCCACATCCAAAAGAATGTCCTAACCTTGCAACTCCTCCTCTGCTCTCCTCCAACCTTGCAACCCATCCTCTCCCTCTCCTCCTCCCTCCTCCTCCTCCCTCCTCTCTCTTCTTTTCCCCATGCTCTTACACCTTCTTCCTCTCCCACTCCTATGCTTCCCCTAAACCCTTTGTTCCTCAACCCTTAAACTCCATGATCTACGAGGGACACGAGTTCTCCACCATGTACTCTACCCTAAACCTTGGATCCTCCTTCTAACCCTGGACTCCTGAACCTTGGAACCTCCTTCTAACCCTGTGGACTCCTTCTAAACCCTCGAACCTCCTTCTAAACCCTGGAACTCCTTCTAAACCTTGGAACCTCCTTCTAAACCCTGGAGCTCCTTCTAAACCCTGGAGCCTCCTTCTAACCCTGGACTCCTAAACCCTGGAACCCCCTTCTAAACCCTGGAACTCCTTCTAAACCTTGGAACCTCCTTCTAACCCTAGAACCTTCTTGTGAACCCTAGAACCTCCTTCTGAACCCTGGAACCTCCTTCTAACCCTGAAACCTCCTTCTAACCCTTAAACTCCTCCTAAACCCTACAACCCCCAATGAAGGCGAAAGCCTTCATTACCTCAATCATGATGATAAGCGTTTCTTTTACACATGCATGCACTTTGTTTGCTAACCACACTTAAGCCTACGTCTCTCATCGGAACACGACTCGAGATCCTAAGCTACATGTATACTACAATGACAACCCTAATATATCTGTAGGTGACAAAAAGCCTCGGAACCCTGCATATTGAGAAAACCCAGCTCTTCCTACAAAAGCAGTAGGAAAGAGCGAACATTTGGTGCTGTTGCCGAGGAGATAGCATATCAAGTAAGAGTAAACATATGCAGGTATGTATAGAAAACAAACTACTTTGAACTTTCACGAAAATAACACTCAAGGGCAAGGAGAGTGAATTTTTTTTTCCATTTGTAGCCAAACATATCAACCCCAAGCATCAACCTTGGGTTACTACCTTAAGAAATTTTATTTATTTCCTAAATAGAAGCCACATGATATACAATTAGGCTAGTTAGTGGATACGAATGCGTAGAGCTTGCAATTTTGATCATTTTACCTTTTTTCAGAAAAGCAAACCGAGCTATCCATAAAGAGTTATGGCTCAGGAAGAGTTTAGGGTTAAACCCTAAACCTAAACTCAAATCCTATAAAAACCAACTCCACCCCCTCATTCTTCATCTTTCACTTTTTGCCTCCATTCTTCTCTTCATTCCGAGCCCTACGCAAGACACTCCTCCCTCTCCATCGACCACCACCTTACTCCCATCCTCACATTGTAAGTAACTTCAAG
Organism: Dipteris shenzhenensis; assembly: GCF_047967505.1. NCBI lineage: Eukaryota > Viridiplantae > Streptophyta > Polypodiopsida > Gleicheniales > Dipteridaceae > Dipteris > Dipteris shenzhenensis. Next base: position 19,027,430 of record NC_141596.1, read on the forward strand.
CCCATCTCGCAGCGATAACCCAACCATCCACCCACCGTCCATTGTTTCTCAACAATCCTGTTACATCGAGAAAGACCTGGAGAGCATTCAGGTGACCACCTCTCCCTCCCTTTTGATTTTCGTCCGTCAAGTTTTTTATTTATTCTCTTTTTTTTCCCCCCCTCCCATTTCCACCATCCCCTCCCCCTCCCCCCTCCATTTCCACCTCCCCCTCCCCTTTCCTCCTCAATTTTCCCCCCTCCCCCTCCCCCTCCCTCTTTCCCTCCCCTGTTCTCTCTCTCTCTCTCTTTCCCTCCCTCCTCAATCTCCACCACCCCTCCCCCCTTCTCCCCCCTCATCTCCACCACCCCCTCCTCCCTCCATCTCCACCACCCCTCCCTCTTCCCCCCCCCCTTTCTCTCTCTCTCTCTACCCTCCCATTTCCACCACCCCTTCCCCCTCCCCCCTCCATCTCCACCTCCCCTTCCCCCTCCCCCTCCTCCCTCCATTTCCACCTCCCCTTCCCCCTCCCCCTCCATTTCCACCACCCCTTCCCCCTTCCCCCTCCATCTCCACCTCTCCCTCCCCCTTCCCCCTCCATTTCAACCACCCCCTCCCCCTCCCCCCTCCATCTCCATCTCCACCTCCCCTTCCCCCTCTCCCCTCCATCTCCACCACCCCTCCCCCCTCCATCTTCACCTCCCCCTCCCCCTTCCCCCTCCATTTCAACCACCCCCTCCCCCTCCCCCTCCCCTCCCACTCCATCTCCACCTCCCCCTCCCCTCCCCCTCCACCTCCCCCTTCCCCCTCCACCTGCATCTCCACCACCCCCTCCCCCTTCTTTCCCTTCCCCTTTCTCTCTCTCTCTCTCTCTTTCCTTCCACCTCCCATTTCCACCACCCCCTTTCCCCCTCCCCCCCTCCATTTCCACCAACCCCTCCCCCTTCCCCCATCCCCCTTTCCCCCCTCCATCTCCATCTCCCCCTCCCCCTTCATCTTCCCCTCCCCCCCTCCCCCTTCTCCCCCTCCATCTCCACAACCCCCTTCTCCCCTCCCCCCTCCCCCCCTCCATCTTTAGCAGCACCACCCCCCCTCCATCTCCACCACCCCCTTCTCCCCCCCTCCCCCCTTCCAACACCACCTCTCTCTTTCTGA